>NC_142932.1:71722120-71772120 GCF_046866305.1 Octopus bimaculoides | reverse complement strand
CACGGTTCGAGACACACCAGACCGACATGCCCGAGATGCGGTCAGAGCGGCGAAACCGTTCTGCACGCACTCGTGCAGTGTCCAAAGATTTCCGACCTGTGGGCTTATGCCGAACGGCTGCTGTCACGTGTGGGACGAATCCGCCTGTCAGCCGAGTCTATTGTGCAAATTGCTCCATCACCGTCCCTCAACAGGGAAGGCAAGGCAGTGTTCATCATACTGGTGGCCATGGTGAAAGAATGTGTGTGGTGGACCCGAGCGAAAGGATTAGAGACGAAAACTTACCTCTCTGGCCAATCGCTCATCAACTTTTTCAAGTATCACTTGAAAAGGAAGGTGAGAATAGAGAGACAGTTTTTGTCTCTGGAAAGTTTCATTAAAAGGTGGGTGAATGTAGCAAAGATGGTGCGTGCGAGTGACGATACCTCTTTGAGCATCATCCTATAAATCGCAAAAAAAAAAAAAGAGAGAGAGAGAGCACTTCGCTCTCATGTGTCTATTCCCTGCTGAGGTTACCATGGTCTTTTCCGTAGACTTTTCTCTCCATGGATAAACGTAATGTTACCCCATTTTACACAATTGACATTTTCTGTGATATACGATACCCCCCCCCCCTTTTTTGGCCCCCTACCGATCCTGATCGGATTTGTTATATATATATATAAGCCCACCCACCCCCACAAACACTCCTACCTCTCCCTCACATTCCTTCCCATCCAACCTCAATCCATCCCTTGCACCCCACCCCTACACCCTCTTCCACATACTCCACCTCTACCCCAAACCTCTACCTACCCGCATACCTCTACCTCTACCCATACTTTCCCCACTCTCACCTCCCCCACTTCCCAACAGCATCACATCACATCACACCACGCTACACTATATCACACAACACATCACATCACAACACACCACCACGCACACACCAGCACTGACCAATTCCCATCCTCACATTTTCAAATCTTCACACCTACATACACACATGCATACGTTAAGATCAACAGCATTCTCTCACACACACACACACCTTCGTTTGAGGATCACTACTACATTGTTATTTCCCCTTCTTCTTAACTCTCCTGTGTGATCCTTCTGTCCGGCATTCACCGTGATAGATCGCTAACCACAAAACATATTTTTTCTCTCCTTGTTTCTCTCCTTATTTCTTTCTGTGTTCATTTCTGTTGAAAAGCGTAGGTACGAATCGTTAAAGATTTTCTCTATTCCCGAGCGTTATACTAATACATCCATTTGTTGTTTACACCACCTGTCTTCGTCTGTTGTTTTTTTCGTGAATTCTCCTATATATATATATATATATATATATATATATATATATATATATATATATATATATATATATATATATATATTGTTGAAATTTACAGAAAAATAAAAGACGAAAACAGGTATTAACAACAAATAGGTGAGAAAATCTTTTACGTTTCGAGCCTAAGCTCATATATATATATAGATCTATATCGACCAAAGTAGCTGATGGAGGACATCATTAGTCACAAAGCGCGTTTCACATTATTATGGCGCGTTCAAATATTCACATTCGTGATGGGTAGACGGGCATGTCAACGTTCCCCTTGAAAGAAACGTCAGTCAGTCATAGGGTTATCCTGAGGAGACTGGGGCAACAGAAAATGCAACGTTTTGCTGACGAGTATAACGGTTCTCCGTTCTTGGTATTAAAACCACGATCCTGTAACCTCGAGGGAAACTCTCAAACAACTACGTCACGTTTCTTGAGCACACTCACATACGCAATCACAGCGCGTTCACACACACACACGCGCGTACACACACGCACGGACGCACCCCCCCCCCCCCCTCACAGACAGAGGAATACAGATGTGAACGTGCAGCAGATGCGACTTCATGCTTATCACATATAATTTGTCGATTAGATTATACAAGCCAGAAAACTGAAAAAGTCCAAAATCCAACATTTCCTCCCAGAAAACGTGATCAGCGAAGCTAATATGCTACGTTATGCTTCATCACTAGTCAATTCTGCATTAGCAGGCACTTACTGAAGAAAGTTTTGTCTGAGCATCCACACACCTTCATTTGATTCCATCAGCATCTCGAAACACAATCATGTCTGCCTTGATAAATTAGCTAAGGCAGAGAAGTTTTTATTTGGAGAATGAAAATACCACCAGTTGTTCTCAATGGATTCGATATGTGAGATTCAACGAGTAATTTAGAGGGGTATTTTACCAGTAAAAACAGAGGTATTTGTATTTCACTTCTGTTTTATGAATCAACTAGATGAAATATATACTGACACTAATCACAAATGCGTGTTTACTTATGCAGATACGAAAGCATTGAGTGAAATGGCATTTAGAATTAAAGTATTGATACATTGACAATATACATTAGATTACAGATACGCAAGTTTATCATCAAAAAAGGATCGCATGTGCAATAGAACTTGATTTATATGCAAAATAAAGATAAACATAAATTGTTATACTAGAAACGTGAGATGTAGGGCGACGAATGCAAGAATATTATCACAGCTTATATGGACACGTAGCGTAGCTTTTCACTCTATAAATTTGAAAAGTAGGGATAGAAAATATAAATGAATGTAATGAGTGGGGATAGAATTAGTTGGAATGAGAGGAAATAAATGACCAGGAGAAAGTAGAAAATTAAGAAAAGTGCCAGACTTAAATAAATACCCTATAAAAATATGAAGTAACAAAGTGTGTCATTACGTAAAATATGTATTTGAGGTAATTACAAGTAATGTATAATATATATCTGGAACAACTACAAATATCCTTAAGCTGGGGAACAAAAGGTATTTAAACGGTGCAATAAAAATTTATGATTGCAAATTAATGTTGCTTTTAACAAGCGGCTTTATATTATGAAAATTCAGACGTCAAAGTTACTATCATAAATGATAATTTGAGATAGCTTCAGAGGGAAGATAATTTTCCTTAAGAATCAATGTTTATGCTAAATATTGATTTGAAATTTTGCCAGAAAGCCAACGGGTTTTTGAAGGGATCAAAGTCGATTAAATCGACCCCAGTGTTCAACTGATACTTTTTTTATCGACTCCGAAATGATGAAAAGCAAAATGGATTTCAGCAGAATTTGAACTTAGAAGGTAACATCGGACGTAAATGTCACTGAGCATATTTTCCCGCCATGCTAACGATTCTGCCAGGGCACCGCCATAAGTTGGTTAAATATTAACATTTGAAAATTATGACTTATTTGTAATTTTGAAAAATAATGAATTAGATATCGTATTATTAAGAAATTGTTTGTTTCTATTTGGCTAAATTTTTAAATATAGATTACAAAATATCGTAAATTAGTAAAATTACCTTAATTTTGAAAATTTCTATTTTAATGAAAAATGAAAATTAAAATGAAGTAGTTTTATAATAACATTACAGAATAAATTTAATAAAATCAATTAAAACTTATTAAAAAATACTGAATTTACTGAGTAAGAACTTTTTCTTTGCTTTGTCAATAAGATTTGATATGACTTGTTGTAAAGATATTGAATGGTAGGCTTGAATTGTTTCACTGTAGGGAAAACATAATTAAATAACGAATGAAGTAAGTTTGAACATAGATTTGTACAAGAAATTTTGTAAGAAACTGTGTGGAGAGCTGAACATGAAAATGCCTTCAGAGAAGGACTATCATGCAAGATTTTCGGCCGTTAATTACTTACACTCTAAGGGAGCTTGACTTCAACCGGATCATAACACGTGTATACCCGTCTTCTGTACTACTGACTGCATTGTAACCCTCCTGGATGGCTCGAGGCTAGGTAGCTTGGGTGTTGTAAACAGTTCAGCCTATGACGCCGGTTGGCTGTAGATAAATCTGATTAAATTAGCAGAAATAATAAGGGAACTGTACTAATTGTATAAACTAAGATAATGAATAATTCCTTATGTTAGTTATAAATGAATGTCATTCAGAAACTATTCTGCAAAAAGAAAAAAACAATGTTAATTTGAGGAAAATATGTTGTTATCGGAGGAAACGAATTCATTTAGTTAATGCAAATATGTATGATAATAGAAAAGAGTTAACATCTGTGAACTTAAGTATATAATAGCAATAACATGAAAAGGCTACAGGAAATCAGAATTGTAAGAATCAATATGATGTGATGGAATTGGATTAAAGATAGACAGTGGAAATGAAATTTTATATAAAGTTTAAAAGATGAGAGTATGTAAAATGTTAGTTTATATAACATATTATACATCTTAAATCCAATGACAAAAATAATATTGGTGCTCGGTGGACGCAACAGATGCAACAATAAAAATAATTGTATCTTACTGGTAAGTGAAGCTGTGCAATTCGAAGAGAGTAATAGGTAATATGAAAGAGAAAACAAACGTGTACTGCCTGATACGACTGGAATCCCGTTAACTATCGGTTGTAAGATTATCTTGTTGCTGAATACAGCCAAGAAGGTCTCCCACTTAAAACTTTCTAATTATATGCTACAATATTCCATTCATATAAATCATCATCTTTACTATAACTGAAATTTCCCTCGAGACACAGGAATAGTAGATCAAGCATTCACCATGAATATGATTTAGTAACAACTTATATTTGTAATAATTTCGTCCGGAAGCTGGAATAAACATGGAAACATGGTAATTGCATTCAAAATGTATCAACTGAAATTCCATAACAAATGATTAGGGTTAGTAAGATTACAAGACATTAGCTGAGGTGGGTGGGTCTTCTGACATTAGAAATGTATCATAACTTACATACACTGAGATGACAAAAATTCCCTAATGGTAATAATGAACATAAAATAGGAGACAGTAAAAACTCTACCAATGTTTTTGTTTTCTTTTATTGAAAACCACACATGTCTGGGGTACTGAAGAAGGAAATGTTGATAAGATGGAGAAACAGCAAGAACAAGGGTTACAAAACTAAAACCTAAACTGAAAATGGGTCTGAAAGATTGACATACTAAGACACTTGCCAGAAAGAAATAAAAACTCTCCACGGTCAATACGTGAGATGACAGAGCAAAGCCGCAGGAGACAGTGGAATCAGACAGACAAAGGAGTAAAGAAATCAAAGTTGAAACTGACAGACATTTAATACCATGGAAGGAATGTTGTTGTGACGCTTTTCACAAAATTTATCCTTTGCAGATAACTTGCCCGCATTTCTCAAACCCGATTCAGTGACTTTGAAAAGGGCCATGGATGGTATTTCTTCTTCAGGAATGTGCTTCATAGATTTCTTGCAACAAATATTTATCACAGCGTATAGGAGTGACATGTAAACAGTAGTTTCAAATTGACATTTCTGACACCCGCAAATATTGAGAAATATAAAATATCAATCACTTCTACAAACAAGAGGAAAACAAAGGAAATAGGCACAAACTGTGTGTGTATGTGTGTGTATGAATATGTAATGACCATTATTTATAGCTTGTCATATATACACATTATATATACATACATACACACACACACACACACACACACACACACACACACACACACACACACACACACACATATATATATATATATATATATATATATATATATATATATATATATATATATATATATATGTATGTAAGTATGTATATACAGTAGAACCTCGGTTTACGAACGCCTCTGCTGACGAATAAATCTTGCTTTATATATATATAAATTATCTATCTATCTATCTATCTATCTATCTCTCTCTCTCTCTCTCTCTCTCTCTCTCTCTCTCTCTATATATATATATATATATATATATATATATATATATATATATATATATATATACATGCATACATATTAAGCACGATTTAATCGCGATCAGATTGGTTCGAACACCGAGGTACTACTGTATATATATACATATATATATATATATATATATATATATATATATATATATATATATATATATATATACATGTATATATATGTATGCATGTTTGCATATATACATAGACGCGCGCGCCACACACACACACACACACACACACACACACACACATACATAGAGGGATTGGACAAAATAATGGAAACTCCTAGTATCATAGCATCATAGTTTTGAAATATCAATAAAAGCCTCAAAACTTTGTTTACTTTTATGTTTTTTTAAAATTTATTATTAGTGTCGCTTAATGCGCTTTGCTAAAATTGCTCTTTCTTTTCAGATATTAAAATTAAAATGACAGATCTATCGGACTTATAAAGAGGTTAAATTGTTGGTGCTCCTATGGCAGGCGCTAGCGTAACGAAAACAGGCGTAATGTTTGGTGTATTAAAAAGTACTGTCTAGAAAGTAATGACAGCCTTTGGCAACGAAGGAAAAACCTCCTAATCGAAACAAAATTCTGGAAGAAAACCAAAACTTTCAAAACCGTCAGACTCTTACACGAATTGTTAGAATGGATCACAAAAGTACAGTTCCCAAAATTACTGCAGAGCTTAATGACCACCTCGATAACCCAGTTTCTGCAAAAACTGTTCGCCGGGAGCTGCACAAAGCCGGATTTCACTGGAGGGCTGCAATCAGAAAACCGCTACTTTTAAAAACAAGCGTTGCAAAGCGTTTAGAGTGGAGTAAAAACCTACAGAATTGGTCACTAGAGCAGTGAAAGAATGTTATTTTCTCAAACGGGTCATCCGATCACCGGGTGAGTGTACATGTGGGGACAGTCAAAAAAAGGATTTGTCCCAGACTGCCTTCTTCCAACTGTTAAACATGGAGGAGGATCTGTGATGATCGGGGGTGGGGAGATGTATCTTGGAAATCCACCGGCCTAATGGTTTCCCTTCATGGCGGAATTAATTGTCAAGACTCTTTAAGCATTGTATCTGATCAAATTCTTCCTCTGATTGTGGAACTGTTTCCGGAGGGAAACAATCTTTCAGGATGATAAAGTACCAATTCACGCAGCTAAATTTGTTATTGAATGACACGAGGAAGGAACATTCTAGTGAAGTTGAACTTCTTATCTGGCCACTACATTCTCCACGTCTCAATATCATTGAACATTTATGGTGAATGATTATGATTGGAATTCTTTTCTTCGATGTTAGTCAATGAGAAGTCATTCCAGAAGGAACCAAAGAGTTAAGAATCTCTGTAGTTATTATTATAGATGACACACACACTCACACACACACACACACACACACACACACACACACACACATACACACACACACACACAAACACACACACAAACACACACACACACACGCACACGCACACACACACATCCTTTATGCTAGCATAAAAGATGTCCACTTAGTAGTCATATCTTCTCATATCTATGTAATATAATTTTTTTGAATTTTCAGAATTTTCTCTATGCTAGGCCACTGGTTTTAAATTGGTCCTAATTATATTAATATCCGATTTACCACTCTTATTATTTAAACTTTAAATATATATATATGTATATATATTAACATTATATATTTACATATATATGTATCTATATTATACGTTAGTAGAGTTAGCGGTTGGAATAACCGTGTAAGGGATAAGAATATTCGTTTTTACTACCGGTATAAATTACTTATGTTAACCCGGGGCATACATATGCAAGCATATTATGCTCATAGCATACAGGCAAGAACAAAATAAACAAGAGTTTATCAGGAGTCAAATTTAAATTAGGCAGCAAAATGAGAAATTTCTTGATCAACAAACAAATTGACTATCGTCGATTATCATTTTTAATACAAAACTTTAGCATTTATAATAGCGTTTCTGCTTCCAGTGTCCGTCAGTGTTGCCAAAGAAAATTCTGAGAATAATATTCGTCTATAGCACATCCGATCTGGTGCATGAGCTTCATCAGAGTGAAGAAAATATATAAAATAAAAGAAAAGAGAAAAGAAAAAGGCCCTTATAATGTCATAAGCGGCTTTGGGTCACTTATAACATATGCTACTTCTTCATACTTTTACTTTATATTTTATTTATTTCTTTATTTACATCTACCTCTATAAGTGTCTTTGGTTTTTAAATTCAACTGACCAATTTTATTGATGGCTGAACTTTGGTCAATCCCATTATGGACAAAAGTGGTTGGTCTTTATGATATATCCATAAATACACTAATGTAATTAATTCATGGGCCTGTTAATTGGATTAATTAGTACTAATTAAGAAATCTTCAATACTATTCTTTTTCTAGACCTATTGGCGAATCTCGTTATACTAAAGTACTTATTTTATTTTTTCATTATTTATACACGCTCTTACCCATAAAGAAAGATTAACAAACTCATTAATTTTCTACTTTATATTTGTTCAACGACTTGAAGCGTTACACTGCAAAATGATATGATTTCAAATATATTAAGACGTCTTTCCACATTTCGAGGTCCTTCTCTTTTAGTTCATGTATTTTCTTCACTCTGATGAAGCCCCATGTACCAGATCGGATCTGCTATAGAATATGACGCATATTATTCTCAGAGATTTCTTTGGCAGCGCTGACGGACATTGGAAGCAGAAACGGCTGTTAGAAATTATAAAGCTGTGTATCAAAAATTAATAATCGATGGTAGGAAATTTGTTTGTTTATCAAGAATTTTCTCTATTTTCTGCCTAATTTAAATATTATATGTGACACACACACACACACACACACACACACACACACACACACACACACACACACACACACACACATACACACACACAAACACACACACACACACATACACACACACATATGGAGAGAAATAGAGAGAGAAAGATGTACTTGCATAGCAAGTAACCTCATCTGAGATTGTGTGCTGAAACAAAAAACCATTGCAGCGTGGAAGGTGTTGTTTATAAGCCATTTTAAAACACGCAAAAAACCGTTAGATTCACTTCAACATTTCAAATTAATTTCTCAAAATATTTTCGTGGCTTTGAAACCGCGACCTTTTCACGGACAAAATTCCGTGCTGCATCTGAGAAAGTAACAGTTAGTTCATGATATATATGTATGTATGTATGTATGTATGTATGTATGTATGTATATATGTATGTATGTATATATGTATCTATCTATCTATCTATATACGTATATACGTACGTACGTACGTATGCATGTGTATGTTGCATGAAAGTATGTACTTATGCCCATTGTGCATGCGTATATGCCTATACGTATGTATGTATGTATGCATGTACTTAGATATGTATATGAGTACTTAGGTATGTAACTGTGTAGACGGGTCAGTGTGTGTATATATGTATATGTACGTGTGAACGGATGTTTCCGTGCTGATATGTGTGTCTGTGCAAATGGTATATATGACTGTTACTCTGTCGACAGAGTAACAGTTAAATATACCACTTGAACAGACACACATATCAGTACATAAACATACGTTCACATGTACATACACATATATACACACACAGACCCGTCTACACACTTACATACATAAATACATACGTACATACATACATGCATGCGTATAGGCAAGCACGCCTGCATATGCATGTACACATATGCATATGCACGTACATGCACACATAATACATACATACATAATACAAACGTACAAACATACATACGCACATATATATCTACATGCACGCATACATAAATACATACATACATACATAGACACACACACACACACACATACATATATACATACATACATGTTGTGGCCAAGAAACTGTACAATAAAATCCGCCCACAGGATAATCCCGGGGCTAAGGAGATGAAAACCCATAATGAGGTAGAGGCCATTACCACTCACAATATGAAAGAGTATTGGTGGAATGTCCCAATAAAAACCTCAATAAAGTGCAGACATAATAGACCGGATATAGTAATCTGGGACAGAGAAGAGAAACTCTGTACAGTAGTAGAAATCAGCTGTCCTGCGGATGTCAACATCCCACTAAAAATTAGAGAAAAAGAGAACAACTACGCCGAGCTACTGAGAAATTTACAGATACTCCACCCAGTCTACAAGTTCAGATTCATACCCGTGATTGTTGGGGCATTGGGATATGTAACGAACTGCCTCAACAAAAACCTGGAAAAATTAGGGTTCTCAAAACCTGAAAGGAAAAGGCTGATTAGAAGACTACAGATTCAAGCCATCAATGGAACTGTAAAGATATGTAAAACTTTCCAAAAATTTAGCACATAAATACATATGCATGCATCTAAAACGCATCCATAAAACAAACATACAAATTTGCGCATACACTAACACCAAATACTGCACACACACACACACACACACACATATGCACAAATACCTAGATGATGTTGATAAAAGTTCCAATGAAGGAGCCTTGAATCTATGTTAGAGTCCGGCTCTTTCTCTATGGACAAGAAATACAGAAATGAAACTGATTGATAACATACATACATATCAGATGCAGCACGGAATTTTGTCAGTGAACATGTCACGGATTCAAAGCGACGAAAATATTTTGATAAATTGATTTTAAATGTTGAAGTGCTGTACAACTTTTGTGTGTTTTGAAATGGCTTATAAACACCTTCCACGGTGCAGTTGTTTTATATATAATATACATATATGTGTGTGTGTGTGTGTGTGTGTGTGTGCGTATGTGCGTATATATATATATATATATATGTGTGTGTGTGTGTGTGTGTGTGTGTGTGTGTGTGTATGTGTGTGTGTGTGTGTTTGCGTGCATATATTCACCTTTTGTTGTATAACGAATATTAATGACATATTAAATACACAGATAAAAGATGATTTTAAGTTTATACTTATTCGTAATCTTCTTCATATCCTGGATTTTATAAAAATAGTACAGAGATTAATAATATGTATTATGTTGTCAAGAAAGTTCTTGCGGAATCTGAAATTTTGGTTTTAAATGATGTATTTTCAAATTTGTTTTCTTTAAATTACTTCTGTTTGAATAATTAGGCCATTTTTGCGGAACGTTGAATACAACATGGACAAAATGGATATTCGCACAATTTTCTTATTCCAGTTCAAGCTAGGCCGAAAAGCTGCTGAAACAGCTCGCAATATCAAAGATGCGTTTGGCCCAGGAACCACTAATGAACGTACAGCACAATGGTAGTTCAAGGAATCTCGTAGCGGTGAGGAGAGTTTTGAAGATGATAAGCGTAGTGGTCGGCCATCGGATGTTGACAACAATCAACAAAAATCCTTAGTCGAAACCAATCCACGCACAACTGTTCGAGAGCTTGCTTCTGAAGTAGCGTAACGTATACGACAATTTCAAACCACTTGAAAGAGATTGGAAAAACAAAAATACTTGAGAAATGGGTGCCGTACGAGTTGAATGACAACCAAAAGAAAAAAAAAAGCGTCGTTTTGAAGTGTCGCCTTCCCTTCTTTTATGCAACAAGGACGACACGTTTCAGGCCGGATTGTGACTTGCGATGAAAAGTGGATTCTTTACGACAACCAGCGGCGCTCAGCTCAGGGATTCGACGCCAACGAAGCTCCAACCAATTCCCGAAGCCAAAGTTGCACAAAAAGAAGGTCATGGTGACTGTTTGCTGGTCTGCGACCGGTCTCATCCATCATAGCTTTTTGGATCCAGGCTGCGTGGATGAAATGTATAAGAAACTCCGACAACAACAGCCAGCATTTGTCAATAGAAAAGGACCAATTCTTCTCTACGACAACGCTTGGCCGCACGTCGCACAACTAACTCTGCAGAAGTTGAACGAATTGGGCTAGGAAACTCTGCCTCATCCGCCATACTCACCAGACCTCTCGCCTACCGACTACCACTTTTTCAACCATCTCGACAACTTCCTGCGTGAGAAATGCTTCAAAAACCAAGACGATGCCAAACACGCCTTCAACGAATTCATCGCCACCAGAACGCAGGATTTTTACGCTACTGGCATAAAGAAATTTGTTTCGTGTTGGAAAAAGTGTGTTGATTCTGATGGTGTTTATTTCGATTAATAAAGTTTTGTTTGAGCCGAGATATGTGTATCTGAATTTAAAGGTTAAAAACCACAAGAACTTTCTGAACAACCTAATATTTTTGTCGGTGTTTTCGTTTTAAATATTGTCAGATCGATTTTAACGAGAACAAAATTTAGTGCAAATAACATCGGAAAGAATTCATACCTTTCATGTCATCGAGCATAATAGTTTTCACTCATTCATAGGACTTGGTCATTTTTCAGACTATCGGAAATTAAAATTTCAAGACATGAAACGGCATAACACCGCTTAGAATTAGAAGTATTCAAGAGATATATTCTCAAATTTGCATTCTTTTTCATCAGATGAAATAGAACAAGACATACGAGAAATTTGTGGCTACAGAATATGATGCAGTTACTTGTAATGATATTAATCATACTTTAACAATTTCATCTATACTGTAGATGTTAATCGTTCTAAATTTCAAATATACAAATATATGCACAGAGATTGAACAATCTCGAGCAATATTAAATCGCTGGCAACATTTGAATAACTGCATTTCAATCAGTGTATCAATACGTATATATATATCAATGAGATTAAAAAATCCAAAGCTGTGAAGTGGAGAAACGAAAATAGACATGAGATACTGCAAATACAATATCCTTACGCATCTCACGTCTGTTTTAATCCCTCCATATTCTATTTCATATCTTTTTTATAATACCTATTACTTAAACATTTTTTCGCAGTGTCTCTGATGAAGGGTTATATAAAATATCCCGGAAACAGCTAAAAGACCTTCTCTTTATAAATGTTCTGAAAACTTTTCACAGCCTTGGATTTTTTTTTATCTCATTCTGTTAATTTTCTTATATATACACGTGCTAATACACGACCTACGTTAGACTCCTCATTCGTATCATTGTCGATGCTGGAGCTTAACCATAGTCTGTCCATAGCACTTACTCAGCATTACTTGACACCTTTGAGTCTTGTTGACTCCATTTCCTCTCAAACCCTCTGTATATATATATGTATATATATATATATATATATATATATATATATATATATATATATATATATATATATATATATATATATATATATATATATATATATATATATATATATAATATAGATTTAATCAAAAGATTAAATGTGGTACTTAAAATGTTTGAGGCACCAGAATTTGGTAGGGTAAAAACCAAAAACAAAATCAAGAGATTTGGTGAATAAAATTATAAGATAAACAACAAAAACTCAATACGTTATAACAGTACGTACGTTTCGTACAGGCTCCATTTATTCATGTAGTGAGAACACCACATAGAATTTACAATGAAGATGTACTCCTCAGCTGCATAATGGAATTTTATTTTAGAAAGTCATTTTGAAGATGTTTGCAAAAAAAAACAAGAGTAAGAGAAGAAAACATACCATCTCGACTATGCTGTTGTTTAACAGAGTAGTGAATCAAACAAGAAATTTAAAATCTAATTGGAGGGATAGTAGTAATTTTCAAATTTAGAGGAAGATAGATTAAGTAATGATGGACAACAGGTTAGGGGTAAATCAAGCATGAGGGGAAAAAAAAGGAAATGGAAGGACAATACCCTAAGGAGTGGTAAGAATTTGGAAAAAAATTAAGGTAAGGGAATTAAGGTCAAGGTATTAAAGAAATATATCTATTCTACAGTATAATTAGAATAATACAATGAAACACTAAATTACTAAGTTTAAAACTATAGGGAACAATAATAATTAGAACAAGATAAACATATCTAGTTAAAATAAGATGTACATTAATGTGGGGTAGTATTATTTATGAGTAAAACCATAATATTAATGGCCAAAAGCTGAACAGAAAGAAAGGGGGGAAGAAGGAAGAGGAAAAAAGGGAGACGAATAAAGTTAGAAAAACAGGACTAAATTAAGAGAATTAAAGCTAAAGTTTTCGAAAAAGTAACAGGTAGAAGAAACTCAGAATTACCTAGAGAAAATGTAGGAATACTATCAGTGGGTTGGGAAAGGTTAAAATGTATTCTAAGTTTATATTAAAAGTTATAACTCAAATAAAATAGTTAATTAGTCAGGGAAATGAGAGAAACTAAATTAAAAATTAGCAAGATTTACTTTTTAAAAAATATTTAATTTTTAAAATATTTAAAGGTGCGGGAGTAACAATGCACACATAGAACCCTAAGGTCAGATCTATTGTTAATTAGATTAGGATCATTGTAAATTCTATGTGGTGTTCTCACTACATGAATAAATGGAGATTTACGAAACGTACGTACTGCTATAACCTATTGAATTTTTGTTGCTTATCTTCAAATATCTCTCTCTCTCTCTCTCTCTCTCTCTCTATATATATATATATATATATATATATATATATATATATATATGAGTGTGTGTGTGAATGTATAGGTATATATATATATATATATATATATATATATATGTGGGTGTGTGTATATGTATATATATATATATATATATACATGCATACAGAGGTTCAGCGCCTCTGTTACAATTATTTTCCTATCTTCTCTTTTCGTGTAAACACATGTATACCCTGACAGTTTCTTACTGTCGACACCGTTGGATTGGATATGTTTTGTATTGTGTTTCATAGAACAGACTCCTTGTGAAGTGGTGTGAATTGTCTTTCATTGAACAGATATCTGTATTGTGCAGCTGAGGTACACACACACACACACACGCACACGTGTGTTTGTGTGTGTGTGCGTGTGTGTTATGTGTGTGAATGTGTGTAATGTGTGAGAGAGAAATGATTAAACTGAGGGAAGAAAAGAAAGGTGGATTTAATGGTAATCGTACTCGGAGTTTCACCGGATAATTGCAATTACATAAATTATTGCTACTTATACACGGCTGTATACATTAGTTGTGATTAGCATGGATGATGAACACATGAATGCTGATCTGCACAGTGACAGGATACATAACAAAACCCCACCAACATTTCAATTAAATATTAAGTGCAGTAATTCTAGCCAAAGAAGAAGAATATAAATCGCCGTTCTAACTGATAAAAATTGAAGTAAAATCCCCTTCAAATCATACATTGCTAGGTTAATGAATGATGGACTGGATAGTGTAGCTTTAGATAAACTAAGTCTGAATTCACAAAAGAATGGTCACGTATAGGAAACATTTCTCCACTCTAGGTTTTCTCAATTAGAACTGACACGGCGACAACAATAGCAACAACCATACAGCATTTGTACATTTTCAGTAAAAAGCACTGCATAACTCTGATGGTCTATATATTTGCAAGACTGAGGTAATGTACCAATACTATACAATACCAAATAATCAATGAAAGAAATGGTATTTCCTATCATCTATTAAACTATCATTCACCAAATCTATTCCAAAGTTATTCCTTCCATCTCCTTAGCAATTTATTCTTTTGAATACGAAACCACAAACAAGATTAAGCTGCGTTTGTTGAAATTCTAAAATAAGTCTCACAATGAATCCTTTCTACTTCCTACTGCTAAATCATCTGGCGATATAAAGAGTAAGTGCATGATAGAATAATGAAGTAATTAATGCAGCATAGTCCTTCAATAGCATATATTTAGAAAGGCGATAATGTTAACCTTGGCGTCCAAGTTGTATAGACCAGAGAAATAGCGATATTTTGTCCACCATGTTGTCCACAGCTCTATAAAAGTATGTATAAAAGATTGAACGCGTCTAGCTACAAGTGTATGTACCTGAAATGCTCCGTATTGATGCTTCTTGGAGAAAATGGATCTGATTTGTGGCATCTGCGTCCCAAGTAAAAGGTTTTTGGTTATTAGTAATCAAAAAAATATTATTATTATTTGCTACGAGAAATAACATTACTTCCAGATCGCCACAATGGAATGTTTTTAGAAGGCGCCATTTTAAGGGCATGATTATATATACCTATCCTACTCTCTTTCTCTCTCTTTCTACGAATTTCTCATTGTAAACTTTCTTTCTCTCTATATATATGCCTTTACCACCAACTCTCTCACTCTTTCTCTATATATGTATATCATTCACGCTGATTATGATATGTCTGTAAATGTGAGTGTCAGTGTGTGTCTGTGTATGTCAATATATAAGGAATTTCATTACAGCAACAAAGCAGAAGAGCCTCACAAAGCATCAGTGGCGAGCTCAGGAGACACCCGAACAGACAAGGGAGAGACTTGATGATATGCATACACGAGCCCACATCTTACGGTCTCAGGAAACGTCTTAGTATAAAATGTATCGACTAGATGATCAACGGACAAAAGTCTCTGGCCCATTTCAATTCAAACGACTTCAATTTCCATTCAGACTTACTTATGCCATGACTATCAAATGGGCAAACATTTTCAGTTACCAGTTTACAACATCAAGGGCCCAGCTCCACCCATGGTTAGCTTTACGATGTTAAATTGTAGGAAGTAAGAATCTAGACATTATAAATTGTCCCAAATAAAGTAGAAATCCGTCCTGATCAAGACGCCCATCAATCGGATAAGTCATGGTGTGACATGGAATAAACAATTGAAAAAAGACTGTCTTTTGTGCATATTTCCCGGCAACCACAGGCTACTCTACTAGTGTGTGTGAGTGTGTGTATGTATATATATATACATGTATATGTATATCTATATATATATATGTATATATATATATATATATATATATATATATATATATATATATATATATATATATATATATATATATATATATATATATATATATATATATATATATATATATAAGGTTTAGATTTAGATTCAAAAATCGAATATGGTATTTATGTTTAGGCACCAGAATATAGTATGGTATGGTATTATACAAAAAACCATTCCCAAAACTAGGTGATCAAAAAAGTCAAAATAATCAACACGGATTTTAAAGATGATTGCAATACGCACGTTTCATGCTACTCCATTTATTTAAGTAATGCGAGCATTACATTAAATGCAATACCTAGAGCAATCTTCAGCTGCACGAAAATGCAGAAAATTACAGTAGAATAGACATATTATAATTGTGGCAACATTTCAAATCCAAGTGGGAGGAAGAATACATAAAAATCCATCTTGACATAGCCAAGTCTATCAGGCTAGTAATTGGTTCTAGGCAAAAATTCTAACTGTCTCTGATTTTATTGTCTCTTATCTAGTAGTAATAGTATAAGGGACAATTACTTCTAAGGAAAGGGAAGGTGTAAGCATTATGCATGGACATGGCTATAAATGATATGGTTATAAAGGTTTCTCTGGTCAGAGTGGCAACACTACTTATAGGTTGGGTTTTTTTTACTACTATCAAAATGTTGAGGAATTAAATCCTAGGTATATAGGTCAAACAGGGCTTTTTCTTTAGTCTGAATAGAGCATAAGTATTGTTTTACAGACATCAATATTAGTTTAAACGAAATGTCCTCGTTAAGAGATTTAACATTGAAATGTAGTTAGTTTATACAAAAATCATGAAGTAATGTCAGTATTGAATTCAGAGGCTATAGATAAGGTGTAAGGTCTAAGGATATTAAGTATATTGGGTTCATGAAAACTATTTTGAATTATTTTAAAAATGATTTTAAAATTTTAGCTGATATATATAATAATACTATTTTGAAGACACATAAATGTAAGCTTTATTTTTATAATGTGAAGAAAAAATTAGTATAGGATTTATATAGTTTATAATAATGGGTTTACTAAGGTTTGAGGGACAGAAAAAGAAAAATGATATTAGGAATTAACAAGGACATCCAATACAGGAACATGATGATTGATTAAAAGTCTCATTAGTCATGAATTTGTTTTAAGATTAACATGGGCTAATTAAAGAATACTAATTGAATAAGGATTAGATTAATTTTGGGCATAAGGATTAGATTTATTTGAGTTAAAAATTAAAAAAAAAAACAAGACACTATTGCTGCAATCCCTGGAATAATGTAATAAAATAATAATGATTCTTTTAAAGTCAAGCATTAAATAAAGTAAAAACTTATGAAAATTTCCAATTCTTATAAGCTATATAGGGTTAAGATACATATTGAGAAACTAACAGCATTAGCAGAAGTGGTGTGAAAAAACATCTTCTATGGAGTAAAGTTGAAATCTTATTTATTACAAGTAGATTAAATGTTAAGGTGAGAGATCAGGAACATATGTTATAAAGGTTCAAATTTTCAATTTAAAATATGTGCTAATTAATAGCCCTAGATGACCATGGTAGAAGTTAAAATACTATATTTTGATAATTTTAACTACTTAATAAACTACTTTTTAAAAAATTTAAAAGTGCGAGTAGAGCAGTGTACACACGATACCCTAAGGTCTAATCTATTATTGATTAGATTAGAATTATTTCTAAGTTTAAAAATTTCATATATTTCCATAGAACATAATTCACATCCATATCTACTATTTCTATAAGGTTGAGCTTTTCTTATAATTTCCCATTTAAGGCTAAAATTAATACCATTATCTTTTAACTCCCAAATTTTACTTGCTAATGTCGTACTATTTGCCTTATGTCTTAGTGTAATAGTGGACCTATGGTTATATATTCTCTGTTTCACATTAATACTACATCCTATGTAAATATAATTCTCGGTTATTGTACTAATAATGCATATATACACTACGGTACGGGTGCAACAAATTCCTAATAAGGGACAATGGGACTTATTTCTGCAGTTGCACATAGTGGTGCTATCAACCCCACCTATATCATTTCTAATATCTCTATTATTATTATTACGTCTATTATTATGTCTATTCTACTGTAATTTTCTGCATTTTCGTGCAGCTGAAGATTGCTCTACATATTGCATTTAATGTAATGCTCGCATTACTTAAATAAATGGAGTATCATGAAACGTGCGTACTGCAATCATCTTTAAAATCCGTGTTGCTTATTTTGATTTTATATATATATATATATATATATATATATATATATATATATATATATATATATTCAGCAGTATCAGAGCCTAGGAATGTTTAGCCCTAAGCGAACATTAAGTTAGTTAAAATATGTTTGTCATATTTCAACTTCTAAAAGCAAATTCAATGCGATTACCATGGAGAAAAAAATTCTCTCTTGTGGCGAAAATACTGTCAAAGTACATCTGAACATAGGTAAACATAGAGGGGACAAACAAGGAGAGACGAAGGGATTAAGTCGATTACATCGACTTCAGTGCATATCTAGTACTTATTTAATCGAACCCGGAAGGATGAAAGCAAAGTCGACCTCGGCGGGATTTGAGTTCAGAACGTAACGGCGTGCTAAAGATTCTACCAGCTCGCTCGGTGTGCTAACGATTGTGCCAGCTCGCTCGGCATGTTAGCGATTCTGCTAGCTCGCCGTCAACGTACAATATCAGTCCAATGCTGTCTCCTGTCGGATTCCCAGACACATTTGTAGCTTCAATGGCGCAACTTAGTCAATGATGTTGACTGCGATTTAGCTAAAGGTACGGCTCTAATTCTGTTCAGAGTTACCTGTATTTGTTACTTCCATTTCATATGAACTAAGTTGCAAGACGTCACAAAACAGAACGTTTTGTCCTCGGTAACTAGTGAATTTGCCTTTATAAGTTGAATTATGTCACAAACATAATTTTACTAACCTAAATTTCGTTTATATATATATATATATATATATATATATATATATATATATATATATGTATAAGATGAGCACAAGTGTGTACGCGCGCCACTATGTGTATATATAAATATTAAAAATAGAACTAAAATGCAATAGAGAACAATAAAACATTCAGACAGATAGAAAATACAAAGCGGACAGGAGAAAGAACAATTAGGACAGGGGAAAACGGAGGGTCATTCGAAGCCTTCTTTCTTCAGACAACATACCAGATGTCATTACTGTTTCGGGCAGTTACACTCGAGACAGTCCGGTCTGGTTGCCTCCAAAACGTCTAAGCTAAAATCATTAGATTGTTTGTAAGAAAGATTCACTAGCGTTATATTCTTGTTGTTTGAATTTGTAATTGTGTACCATGTTCTCCGTTTTTTGTCTTTGTTCCCGTACATATTCGCTAACGTTCTTACAAAAGACCTAATACTCTTAGTTTAGACTTTTTTGGGGGGTGCAACCAGATCGAACTGTCTCAAGTGTAACTTCCCGAAACGGTAAGGACATCTGGTATCTTGACTGAAGAAAGACGTCTACGAATAACCCGTCCATTTTTTCCCTGTCCTACTTTTTGTTTCTCCAGTTCACCTTTGTATCGTCTATTTGTCTGAATGTTTTATTATTCTCTATTTCGTTTCTGTTCCATTTTTATATTTATATATACATATAGGGAAATAAGTACACACTTGTATTCACCTCATAGTAAGTATATATCTAAATTTAGTACGACTCTTTTACTGTATCTTTTAGTCCCTCTCATACTTTCTTCCTCTTTTCTTTATCTGGCTCCCCCCCTCTCTCAGATTTCTCGACCCCCTCTTTCTTTTACCTCCCACTTTTCCTCCTCGTTTATCTCCCCTGTACTTCTCTCTTTGTCTTCTTCCAAGTGACCGGTGTCCGGCCAGCCATGATCTTTCTTTCTTGGCCTGACTGCCGACCGCCAACTATTACGTCCATCTCCTATGTTCCTGCCTTTAGGCTTTCACTTCATACACGCCAGCTCAGTTTGATTAGTTCTCAGTCGAAAGGCCCCTGTTGTTGTATTCTTGTTTATATTTGTAACTGTGTACTGTGTTCTCCGTTTTTGTCTTTGTTGCCGTACACATTCGCTATCTTTATTACAGTAAATCTAATGCTCATAGCTTGGATATTTTTTTTGTGAGGGGAAAGGACCAGATCGAACAGTCTCAAGTGAAACTGCCCGAAAAGGTAAGGACATCTGGTATCTTAACTGAAGAAAGAAGGCCATGAATGACCTGTCCTTCTGCTTGTTTCTCTTGTCCGCCTTTATATCATCTATCTGTTTGAATATTTTATTGTCCTCTATTGTGTTTTTGTTCCATTATATACATATTTAATAAAATCAGGGTAACAAAAATTTAAAAAAAGTTTACTACCAGTGGCCTAGCGTGTAGAAAAATTAGTCAATAGACTATGTATTATTCATATAAATACAGTGTACATTTAAACTGTATCTATATATTTACACTGTATCCATATATATATATATATATATATACACAGATACACAGACACGCGCACGCACACACACACACACACACACACACACACACACGCACACAAACACACGCACAAACACACAAACACAGAATCTAGTTAAACTGATTCACAAAATCAACCCCTTTTATCAACCCCTTTTAAATTTGTTCAGATCGCTTTCAATTTTTGGTGTATCGATGCAACTCTGAATTTTGATTACGGTCAACCAATTACTTTATCTCATAAATTAGAGAATCTGACTTTATTTGGAATGAAATTTGGGATATTTGGTTAATTTTAGCCAATTAACAGACAGCGAGGCATTAACAGCTTGTTATCATGACAACCGCACGTTGTGTTGTGTTTCACCTCTCCTGCATCTGTGCCGCACATTGTTGTGTTGATTCTTCACACCACGAGATTCATTTCACCCGCGTTTTGCTTTTTTCTTTCTCTGTGGGTTTGACATTATTTAGACATTATTTTTAAATTCTGCATGCTAAATCATATAAGATAGAGGCATTCTTTTTCTTGGTACAAATTCGTTGTTGACCGGTGTTATTCTTATCGTTGTTTAGAAATCCAAGCATGAAAACATTACTCAACTTTGGAGTTTTGGAGACAGACGCCCCTTTTCACACACACACATGCATATGAATGCATAAATATGCATATAAACTTATATTTGAATACATACATACACATGCACTGATATATTAATAATGTACACAATTACATGATAGATATACATGATACTGAAATACGCATAAGGTAAACAGATGCAGACAAATATATTAATATAACAAATTAAAAAGATAACAAAACATACAAAATAATATAGAATTCAATGAAGAGACGAAAGAAACAGTAAGATGATACATGCTGACTCCTCAAATGTTTTCTCCACAAGATCATGGCTTCACAGAAATGAAGGAAAAACCACGTCAATATAAACGAATTTCAGATTTTTTACTTCCTTTTAAAAAATGCAGTTTCTGTGAATCAATTTAACTAGATCTCCACCCACCCCCACGCACACACATAGATATACGAGGGGTTTCTTTCAGTTTGTGCCCATCACATCCCCTTACAAGGCTTTGGTCGGCCCGAGGCTATAGTAGAATATATTTGCCCAAGGTGCGATGCAGTGGGACCGAACCTGGAACCATGTATTTGGGAAGGGAGCTTCTTATCACACAGCCTCACAGGCACAACACCCTACACATAACCACAAACCCACGCACACACTTACACACACATATATATATATATATTATATACTTTTTTCTTTTATTTGTGTCGGTCATTTGACTGCGGTCATGCTGGAGCACCGCTTTCAGTCGAGCAAATCGACCCCAGGGCTTATTCTTTGTAAGCCTAGTACGTAATCTATCGGTCTCTTTTGCCGAACCGCTAAGTTACGGGGACGTTAACACACCAGCATCGGTTACACTTGCACACACACACACATACACACACAAACACACACACACACACACACACACACACACACACACACACACACATACATAAATACGACGGGCTTCTTTCAGTTCCCGTCTATCAAATCCACTCACAAAGCTTTGGTCGGCCCGAAGCTAAAGTAGAAGACACTTGTCCAAGGTGCCACGCAGTGGGACTGAACCCGGAACCATGTGGTTATTGGAAAACCAGTTAACTGTTAAATTAAATTATTTAGGAATAAAAATTTTAAGGGATCTGTCAAGTTAAGTTTTTAGAAAATGAAGTAAAGAATTAATAATTAAGAATGCGGGAATTAACAGTTGTTAACTAAGTCATTAATAACAATGGAGAACGTGTGTGTTTGTGTGTGTGTGTGGGGTGGTAAGCTTGCACTTAGATTTATGGAAGAATTTAAAAGTGTGGAAGAATCTGTGTTTGCATGTTGTGAAGGCTTCGATGTGTTTGTTGAGTAAATGCGATGAGTCATGGGTTAACATTTTAATGGATTCTTTTATTCATAAATAATTTAATTTAACAGTTAACTGGTATTCGAATAGACATTCGCCCTTCCATCACCCATACCCCGCTAGCTAGGATTATATTTAAGGCATCTAATATTAACCATAGAACTGATGCCTACACTTACTTCCTGCCCCATCCCTATAACACGAAGATCGACACTAGCATCTACTGTCTGTGGATTTCTTTATCTACATATTTATTTTACTTTACTTTATCTTGTATTTCTTACTTTATTTTCCTTTACCATTTTTTCTCCTTTATTTATCTTTACTTTTCTGTTTATATTGTTCATTATATTTTTATATCTTTATATTCTTCGGCAGTGCTATGTCAGCTGCTTCTTTCTCTGTAAATCTGACCACTCACCCTACTTTTTCTTCTTTCTCTTTTTCCCTCAACAGTCTCTGCCGCTCTATTACGATACCTCTCTCTCTCTCTTTCTACTTACTTCTTCTCTCTTTAGCCAATTTATACTATCTCACACTATCATTACATTATGAACCTTCGACATGGAGATACTCTTGCTGGACATCTGCAATATGAGGAATATTATCCTACCTGGATTCACATTGGATTGTACCTAAAGGCTCATGGATTAACACCTGCACTATCGGAAACTTAAACAGTGAACTTTTATATATCTTTTTCCTTTTCTTTTTCCTATATCTCTCTATCGTTTCCGTAATCTATACCCACTCAGGTTCTCACCATCTATCTCCGATGATGAGATATCCCTGTAACAGCGCAATAATTTTTAATAATAATAACATTTATGACTTGAGATATCTTGCATTGGTGTTTGTTTTCCTCTTTAACAAATATATATCCGCTGTATCGGAAACCTACAATAGCTGCATAGTTCCATAACTCCTGTCTCGGTTACAAGCTTGGAACTCTTGTAATCCGTTACAGCACTTACCCAGCACCTATCCGTTTAGATCACCTGTGAACTAAACCCCTATATTGTTTGTGTGTGCGTCTATATATACATATAGTAACGTTTTGAAATATTATGATCGCAGTATGTCATTTTGGAAAATCACACTATTATAATCCTAAAGTTGCATAGGCGTCATAAGCTATAACATTGAAATATACCCAATCATCCATGATATATCTGAAGAGGAGGAGTTATCTGTAGAGTGAAGATATGACCGTAGTATATAATTACCGTATTTACCTGTGTGTAGTGCACTTTTCTTTTTCTTTTTTGTGTGTATCAAAAAATTTGTCTAATTTTAATGCGGCTCTATTACGGATGGCAGGCCGAATATTGTAGACTAAGATGCCGAAAGCGCATAAGTCTTCTAGGTATAATATTTATCTCTAATGCTGAAATGCTGAAATGCTGAAATATTGGAAGTAAACTGTATTATCAGAATCTCTGGGCAAATGTTTACGAAAAATTGCGTACGGCATGTCGGCAGTTATTTGTGTGTGTGTAGTGGGGGGAGGCTACATAATCTCATTATACCTCCTTCCCCAGCATACATAACCCACACGTAATTCGTATCTTACATTAAGAAACATTTGCTTATTATGTAACACAGAAGTTCATTTTGAAAGACGAAAATCATGGCGGTGGTGTGCCACTTTGATACTCGATCGCAGTTGTATAAAATATTATGATCAGACATGTAAGTTTTGTATCCCTGGATAGCAATTCCCTTTATCTTAACGTAAACAACTATGCAATCAATCTGGAAGTCGGTAAAGCTGCATTAGGGTACTTCCATGGCGTAGTTTATCTTGTAACTTATAAAATTGCGATTGGCCCGTAGGCTATTTTTTAAGAGAAAGAAAAAGGAGAGGGAGGTGGACAGCTAAGTGAAGTGGTGGAGGGATAGCAACTGATAACAGGAAAGGAGGGGAGAAGTGGTGTGAAATAAAGGAAATCGTTAATATCTGGGCAATGATCTTTAAAAAGTATTTTAAACCATATCTACGTATTGACGATTACTTCGACTGAAATTCTTCAAGGTGATACACCATCATGGCCGCAGTATAATGAGTGTAACAAGTAAAAGTGAAAAGGTAAAAATGATTGTACTTAGTCCGAATTCAGCTGAGTGCTTTTCCAAAAGATTAACTATTTTAAATAATTTGCTTTAGCTCGTTTATGATAACTCGATGGTTTTCTCCTCACTGTATTGCATTCACATGCATGTGCATTTAAGATATATAAGTGTATGATGAAACACGTATTTGGTCTCCACAGAATTATTTGCAAAATGGGGGCGTGTGTTATGTAAGGATGTATCTTATACGTCAGCACATACGTTTTTTGCTAGAGCACACCGGTCAACGGATTAGCCTGTTCCCAAGAAACAAGAGCTGGCGGCTTTCTGATACTCTTTCATACAGTTTCTGTCTACTAAATTATACTTGCAAGATATTGATTGCTTCTGTCTCTGGTGGAACGGAATACATTTTCCCGAGTTGCCAGCATTCAGTAAAAAACACGTAAGTGGAAGGAAACAAACACAAAAACATTAAATCTCCTGATATCCATTTAAAGCAATGGCAATAGTTAATCGATCGTCATCATAATAATCCGAAAGCCTATTTATTGGATTTTTCATCGATTCTTCTCCAAACGAGTGACCATTTTCAAATATTGATATTACTTTTCTAGTGATTCATATCGCAGGGGTAGCTGTGTGGTAGGAAGCTAACGTCTCAACTACATATTTCCAGATTCAGTCCCAGTGCGTAACACCTTGGGCAAGTGTTTTCTATAATAGCCTGGGGTCGACTAGAGCCTTGTGAGTGGGTTTGGTAGATGGAAACTAAAAAAAGCTAGTATATATGTAAGTATGTATGTATGTATGTATGTATGTATGTATATATGTATGTGTGTTTGTGTGTGTGCGTTTGTGTGTGTGCGTTTGTGTGTGTGTGTTTGTGTGTGTGTGTGCGTGCGCGCGCGCATGTATATCAATGATTGTGTATGTCTTTCTGTCCGTGTTTGTCTCCCAACACCGGTTCACAACTTGTGGTCATGTGTTTACATCTCTGTACCGTAGGGGTCCCGCCAAAGAGACCGATAGAATAAGTACCAGTCATAAAAGTAGTACTGGGGTTTATTCATTCCACTAAAAATTCAAGGCGCTACTCTTGAATTTCCCACAGTCTAATGACTGAAACGATCAAAAGTTAAAAGATATACATACATCCGTATATATATATATATATATATATATATATATATATATATATATATAGAGTTATTAATATTTCTAAGTCTCTCTAAAGGAGACTACGGCAGCGGTACTGGAAATTAATAGTTATCGCCAAGCCAACATGGCAGTCCCAAAATTAGGACGAAAGCTGCCGTGAATTAGCTCCAAGAAGCCATCGCCTCTAGCTAGCTATGTGACACACGAAACCTGTGTCCTTTATAACCTTCGAACAGGGGAGGTCAGCAGTGTCCCCCTGCTGGTTTGGCATCTGCAGACTAGACTAGTTTCAGGGTGTTGCCCCTTGTCAATGCAGAGTAGCCAAGCCTTAGCCAGGCGGCGCTGCTGACTATCTGCTCGAAGGTTATTTATCTAATTTCAGTGGAATCTATCCACTGGTTTTCAGAAATAGAGTTATTAATATTTCTAAGTCTCTCTAAAGGAGACTACGGCAGCGGTACTGGAAATTAATAGTTATCGCCAAGCCAACATGGCAGTCCCAAAATTAGGACGAAAGCTGCCGTGAATTAGCTCCAAGAAGCCATCGCCTCTAGCTAGCTATGTGACACACGAAACCTGTGTCCTTTATAACCTTCGAACAGGGGAGGTCAGCAGTGTCCCCCTGCTGGTTTGGCATCTGCAGACTAGACTAGTTTCAGGGTGTTGCCCCTTGTCAATGCAGAGTAGCCAAGCCTTAGCCAGGCGGCGCTGCTGACTATCTGCTCGAAGGTTATTTATCTAATTTCAGTGGAATCTATCCACTGGTTTTCAGAAATAGAGTTATTAATATTTCTAAGTCTCTCTAAAGGAGACTACGGCAGCGGTACTGGAAATTAATAGTTATCGCCAAGCCAACATGGCAGTCCCAAAATTAGGACGAAAGCTGCCGTGAATTAGCTCCAAGAAGCCATCGCCTCTAGCTAGCTATGTGACACACGAAACCTGTGTCCTTTATAACCTTCGAACAGGGGAGGTCAGCAGTGTCCCCCTGCTGGTTTGGCATCTGCAGACTAGACTAGTTTCAGGGTGTTGCCCCTTGTCAATGCAGAGTAGCCAAGCCTTAGCCAGGCGGCGCTGCTGACTATCTGCTCGAAGGTTATTTATCTAATTTCAGTGGAATCTATCCACTGGTTTTCAGAAATAGAGTTATTAATATTTCTAAGTCTCTCTAAAGGAGACTACGGCAGCGGTACTGGAAATTAATAGTTATCGCCAAGCCAACATGGCAGTCCCAAAATTAGGACGAAAGCTGCCGTGAATTAGCTCCAAGAAGCCTGGCTAAACTGGCAACTTGACCATCCCTAAATACAACAATATATATATATATATATATATATATATATATATATATATATGCGAGTAAAAAAAAATACAAAGAAGGTGGGTTTTTTTGTATGATTGTGTATAGAGGAATATATTATTTTGTTTAAAAGAGTTCCAACACTGTCTGTTTTTTATGTTTTATTTATATTCCTGCAGAACTAATGTGAGGTATAGAATATGGAATATACAATATATAATATAATATACAATATACAATATAAAATAAAATAAAATAAAAATGGATGGCACCATGAAAGAAAGTATTGAATGTAGATGAAATATTGAGTGTTCAATATAAAGGATCAAATATATAAATATATAAATATAAATACATAAAGGCGACTCGAGTTTCAGCGCTATTTCCCTTCGTCATGGCCGGTATGACAGACTTTTATACACCACATTAGTTCTGCAGGAATATAAATAAAACATAAAAAACAGACAGTGTTGGAACTCTTTTAAACAAAATAATATATATATATATATATATCCATATGCATATATAGACATGCTCCAACAACGTTGGGTATGTTGCTATATTTCAAACAAACACTACAGCAACAATCTCCTCAGAGATGAGACACGAAACTATAAGCCTGTTACGGACTACTTCTCAATATCAACAGTCAGCTTGATGTAACATTTAATCATATTCCTACAACATATTCCAATTTTATATTTTTACTTAATACATTTAAGCATTCTCAATATTATTGGGAAAGTACATCGGGAAATTGTATTTTTCTTATGAGAATTTTAGTTACACTTTTGGTTTTTTCACATTTATCTCATCTTAATTTCATTCCGTTTTCATTGTTTTTATTGCTAATAACACTTTTATATCCCATTAAAAATTCTACTTCCTGATTTATAGCAGTTTACATCTTTAATATCTCAACAACATTTGTTTATTTTTGGCTGTGCATTGTTTTCCTATTATATCTCCAGGGAAGTAATTTCACACTTTGTTTTGATTCGTGCAAATTTAAACTTATACATTTTGCCTCTGATTCTTTTCATTTATGAAACTATAATGTACTTAACACATAATTTATTTACCTAGGTTTTCTTTCATCATATCAGATATATCATTGTGTGTATAGGAAAAAGAAATTTGTCCAAAACCATTTAAATTGCTGCAAATATTTGCCATTTCAATGCGATATAAACATACACACACACACATATATATATACATATATGCAGGCATGAATAGATACATATATTACATACATACATACATACATACATACAATACATACATATATATATATATATATATATATATATATATATATATATATATAAAATCGATGTAGCAGTTAGCGTAATAGGCTCATTTTCCTGAAAGATCGTAGGTTCGATTCTTACATTCGGAAATCTGTTTAATCAGTGAGCATGACGCTTCATTCCACGTAACTCTAAGTTTGATCAGGTAAAATTGTGTATAAGTCTATCACTGGTACAGCGATCACGCCTTCCACCTGTCACGTTTTCGATGTTCCATTCTGACCAAGGACGGTGTTTCTGTCTGATCTAGACTCCTAAACCAATAAACACAATCTTCTTACATATGACCAGGTCATACTCCGCTGCGGTGCGACAGTTATCCAGTATATAGATTGAATATAATTTATTACATATTAATTCAACTGTACATGATTTACATTATTTACATTGACGGATAATTGTCCTCATCTTGTTTGTTGTTAAAATAACGTTTCGGCTGATATGCCCTCCAGCCTTCATCAGGTGTCTTGGGGAAATTTAGAACGTGGGTTCTCATTAATAAGGTTTGACATTTCCCCAAGATACCTGATGAAGTTTGGAGGGTATATCAGCCGAAACGTTGTGTTAACAACAAACAAGTTGAGGGCAAACATCCGTCAAATGTAAATAATGTAAATAATATACATAATTCCCCATCTCTTAAATATAGAACTGTATTAGTTCAACAATTTCAGCACATAACTTATAACTGTTAGACATATTATGAACCACATACTTAGTTAATGAATATCATTCAACAATGCTGGTAGATGCATCTCCTCAGGTGAGTATTGTGAAAAGGTCTGCTAAATTAGGTTCAGATTTTTCATATTATATACCAACGCCGACATAATATTGTTTGAATTCTACAGACAAAAGCAATGAAACAATCAGTAAGGAAATAAATATATAAAAAGGAAATGAGACAAAACAAAGAGTGAAGAAATAGCATACTTATTCAACCATGAATTCAACCATAAACCATAAATTCATTATCCCCGGCTGCGGATGATATACGTATGTGTGTGTGTGTGTTATTTTGTGTGTGTGTATATATATATATATATATATATATATATATATATATATATATATATAATTTACTGTTCCGTGATGTTAGGATCAACAAAAAAAGTACTCTCTCTTGAGAGATAAATATTATTCAATAAACACAATATATATTATGTGCTACCATTAGTTTCATGTGCCAAGACCATATCATAGAGTGCCTGATGATTGTGAGAGGACACCAGATATGTTAAAAAAAATACTATCTGACAAGCTCTCAGCACATGAAGTTAATAGTATTTATGAAAGCATATGTATATATATTTAGGTAAATATAATAACAAACCCCATACGTACATACGCAGACGCACATGAGCTCACATATGTTACTAGCATATATATATCATGCACATATGTGTCAGTCTGTAATAATTGTTGCTTACTCACCTAATATCAGTACAAACAGACCTTTGTTCAGTAGCATAGCTCATCGTTAATGAGACTCTAGGATAACATTATACAATATATCGTTGCAGTTTAAAACTTCAGTACTTAGCATGAAGAGAAAATTTCTATCCTGTCTTGTGGCAGAGATTTCAACGACGGAGGTGTTCATCATCATATAAATAAGAAACAAGCGGCTTCGGCCATGAAATTATGCGAATATGCATACATACATACATACATACATACATAGATCCATGCATATATACATACATACATATATACATAGATTCATGCATACATATATACATAGATCCATGCATACATACATACATGACTACATAAATACATATTTACATACATACGTGTGTGTATGTGTGTGTACGTATGCATGGATCTATGTATGTATGTACATGTGTGTTTGTGCCGTACACTTCGCCACGAACTGAAAATATTGCCCGGACCAGTATGTCGTTCATACGTCCGAATATATTAGATGTAAAGAATGGCATAACTAACAGATTGCTAACATTAGTGATTAAGCTGTTCAAATCAATCATCGTTATCGTAAACATAATCTGCTGAAATGTGTCACGTTTTGGCTCAGCCAGTGCAGAAAATATTAAGGTACAAAGCAGCAAGCACTAGTGAAACACGATAGGCTTATCAAAACTATAATGAGCAATTATTAAAGGATTGACCGTCTGGAAATATTTTTTTATAAATTCACATTCTAAGAAATTTCCTAAAGTTTCGATTTCTCAAGTTTACTGAATTTTTTTAACTCCAATTTCTCGCTGATTTAAACATTCATTGCATTCACTGCGGAGTATTCCATTTTTATTTACAAATATCTCTCACTTTCTCTTTTACGTTTTCATTCGCTATTTAGAAAACCGATGGTTTATTCTTTTAATGTATACGTAATATAGAAACATTATTTGTTGAATGAAAATATTTTAAAATACCCGCATAATTTTTCAACGCGGGATAGCTACGAGAAGACCGTAGAAATTTGTGTAATTTCTATTACAAGACTAGTAGAAGAAAAAAGTTACCGACAAATACTCGAAACTTGCACCCTATTCACAGTTTCCAAACATTCTATACCACTAAGCCAATATATACGCAAAGCCAATATATACGCAAACAAGTTGTATGAGCGAGTTCAACAGTGACACACACACACACCAATACACACTTGCGCACACACATAGATACACATGTACACAATTGAAATGCAATGAATGTGTGTGTGTGTGTGTGTGCTCACTGACAAAACTTCGTGCTGCATCAGTTTTGTCAAGTTTTGTCAGTGAACAGGTCGCGGTTTCAAAACGATGAAAATAAATTGAGACAAATGAAATTTTAATGTTGAAGTGAAACTGACAATACTTAAATACTGAGGTCCCTTAACGGTACTACTTAAATACAAGTGTTACGTACAAGACATTTGAAATGTACGCTGTCTGGACGTGTATTGACACCCTGATCCTAACCCTAAAAATTAACCCTCCCATTCATATCGTTACGTAAATGAATCGGAACATCTGTATTTAAGTAGTGCAGTGAAACTAACGGTTTTTGTGTGTTCTTGAATGGCTTACAAACATCTACGCTGCAATTATTTTTGTTTCAGCACACGATCTCAAATAAAGTCACTTGCTATGCAAGTACATATCCGTAACTTTTAAAAATCACTCTGGATAAATGCCAGTAATGACCTTCTCAGGCTCTCCAATATGTTATTTTCTAAACAGAAACAATCGGGGCAGAGAGTGGGGTTGCAATAAATTCATAATTTCTCAAATTATAGTTTTTGTAGCATATAAATGTATTTATGGGGAAAAGAAATATTGAAAAACATCAATACATTCGATAGTGATAAAGAAACAAGTTGGGGTGGTGTCTTTGGATGTGCCAGAAACAACAGCCTCATTGCTCTTAAATTAATCAGTCTTTCCTCTGAAAATATTAGCATTAAAACCGAAAATGCTCTTCCCATGGATTTGAAGTGCAAAACAAAAAATGGCCAAAATAGGTCCGGAGTGGGATGCAAAATAAAAGAGTTTTCAAAATAAAAATTGTTTTCATACATATATGCCTCCCGCCCAACCAGCTCCATCATTTCGAAGGTTCGCTTAAAAAAAATCGGGACATCTTGGAAAAAATTTTCCCTAGTAATTTCTTTATAATCGTAATCTATGCCGTTTGAAAGCGATTTGTATAAATTTTCATTAAAAGATATCTATCTTCGTGAAAGTTATGAGGGAAAAAAGTCAGAACGTGTGAATATTCCGAAGCTCCTCTCTCCACCCCCTCAGCAAATATTCTTTCCCACAAATCTCTATATACTCTGAAGCCACATCTAAGCAGTATTTGTAGAAAGTTTCCTTAAAAAGCATAAATTTTTCTGGATATTATGAGGCAACAATGTCGCGGGTGTATACATCTGTAGTAATGCCCTTTTATGTATACGATATTTTAGTTTCATGTTTATTTCATTCATTGTTTGCAATGTTCTCTCTCTCTCTCTCTCTCTCTCACTCACACGCACACCGCTCAGATGGCAGTCTTTCTGCTAGTAGCAAAAATGGCGCCTACACTCTGAACCAATGTTGCAACAATTGAGCAATATGTGTATGAAGCTAAAGTCACCGCTACTAACTGGCATAAATTAACTGATAGCAAATGTAATATAGATATGTTTCAGTGTAACTGTCTTCGTTAACGATATCAGTTAAAGAAAAGCAAGAAGTTTGTCTAACTCGATATGACGGCTAAAAGAGAAGAAAGTCACCTATCAGATTATGGAGAAAGATAATGAAGAAAACCTCTGAAAATTATTCGAGGTTGTCAAATATGCAATGACGTCGCCTCAACCACTACTCTGCAGATAAAAAAAAACCCAGACAAAAGTGCAGTACAAAAGATTATCAAAACCAAATTAAAACATGTAAGCATATGGTCGGAATTATTTTAGAGTTACGATGACGTCGATTTTCGATAAGTAAATCATTTGAAAAATCAATACGTCGCGTTTTTAATAACAGAAATAGATAGAAACGACACTATTTGTTGATCTGTATCTTCCAAAACATATTTTAGAATGCACAGATCCTACAAAAACTCTCACATTTACATAAACTATAGACAAATAGACAATATACGAAGCCACGCCCATATACCTGTTATGTAACATATATGACATCAGCTACATTTTAGCGAACAAAAAGAAATCTCTATTTTATAAATGACATGTATAAAGCCATTTATGGATTTTCTATATATTGTGCGACCATACATATAGAAGAAATATAATCTGATACGAGGATACGACCATAGGTTTTTCAATAATTTCTACATTCACATATTAATGATTTCTTAAAGATTCTCTTAGAAACATTATATACCATTTTATATTCATAATTATATATTCAAATGATACAAGAACTTTACCAATCTTTTAGACTACATAGAAAGACAAATAAATACACATATGCAGATACATACATATATGCATACATAAGTGTGTATGTATATGTATATATATATATGAGTGCGTGTATACATGATAATTACAAACAGTGAGATAGAGTGTTCAACACGATATTGGCGGATAAATATTCTTTATCTGTGTGTCAACAAGGCTACAAATAGTTTCATGCGAGAGAGAGAGAGAGAGAGAGAGAGAGAGAGAGAGAGAGAGAGAGAGAGAGAGAGAGAGAGAGAGAGCGAGAGAGAGAGAGAGAGAGAGAGAGAGAGAGAGAGAGAGAGAGAGAGAGAAAATTATTAAGACTGCCTTTCAGGAACATTGATACTCGTCACCATCTTAGATGAGAATATACGAGGCTACAGAGAGTGTACGGGATTTGAGGATAAAGAAACAAATATACACATCATAGCAAGTAACTGTTCAGAAAATATTCCTATTAAAAATATCAATTGTATTTTCCCTGTAAGGAAATGCGTTCACCATGGATTGATTACTTCATTAATTATATTTTATATATATACGTGTTTATAAACACGTATATATTTTTAACACGTCTGGTGTCGCAGTACAATCTTCAGGCACTCCAAGCATGGTATAACAAGCTAAAATAGGACGATAGGACGAGAGATAAAAGGCAAAAAAAAAATAATAAGATATAAAAGGTGAACGATTGAAAAACCAGAAAATGAGAAAGAAAACGGAAACTAGATTGCACACAGTTGTGGATTTTACGTCCAAATTTGTCCATGGGATTGAAAATTTATAAATGCATGGGGTTGTAGCTTCGTAAGTTTGTGTATATATGTTATCTCTTTGTGTGAATCCCGTGATTTTCGGAATATGTGCAATGCACATATTTGTGTAATGAAAAATCCAGCATACGTATGTAACTTTTATGCATAGTGTTCATATAATGCATATAATTGGTGTCCAGAGAGGAAATTATCGAAGTTCGAGATGTGTAGAAATGGTTAGAAGGCTTTGCTTGAAATTTCGAATTACGAACTGTTTCTTTTGCATGCAGGGTGGAAAGGTTTTCACCCCAATTATTGAAACGAGGACAGCTGATGTTATGATATTTAGTTTTTTCGGAAAAATAGAGTTTGATATTTTACTACCTTGTCTCCTGTGTTATTGACAGTTTTTATAATACCATCTTTTTGAGAAAGCGTTTGTTGAGTTGGTGAGCAGTCAATGGCGTTGGAGAGCATAACGATTTAAGCTGTAATTGAGAAGAAGTTGGCTGATTTGTAAGATATGAGGCCATCACAATTTTGGAAAAGAGATACGTGTATCTTGTTGATTCGTGCAAGTATCAAAATGCCGATATCTTCTCAGTGCTCTGTGAATAATGCGATGGCTGCATGATGTGATGTGGATTGCCGCAACGAAGACTACGTAACCGTGGTCAGCATGATGGAACACTGCAAGGTTTTTGATTGCGTGTACACGCAGCTATCAGACCACACAATATTCAACAACAATTTAGGCTCAATTAAGATGCATATCTCAAGCTGCTGCAGCTTGTAGCCACTCTCTAATTGTTGCTGGAAATGGGTGAAATTGCGATTCGGCTCCTTGCCATGCCTCTGGAAAGAGTCAAATGTGGTTGCCAGAGAATTTTTCCAACATAATCAACCCCAAAATCTCGCCTGCTAATTCCTCTGAGTGCGATTCCATGGATTATAACGTGTGGTAAACGGTTCAGAAACACACCAACTGCTTTACCTAGAACATCGAGACCAAGATGTTGATCCAAATCGAGTTGTTTGACAACGTAATGGAAGATGAGGGCGGTTACTTTGAGTGAATTATTACCTCCTTGTCCGAACACCCTGTACATATGTGTTATTGACTTTCCCAAGTCAGTATCTTATTACTTTGACTCTCACCTGCCATTGCACAGGAATTTGAAATTTGCCGGAAGACCCTATGATACAGATTCGCTGAAAATAAAACATTGATCTAATCTACGTTATCGAGTACACTTTGCCCCAACAGGTAAAGCTAAACAGATACATACACATACGGGCACGCACGCACGCACGCACGCACGCACACACACACGCACACACACACGCACACACACACACACACACACACATCTGCATGTGAGTTTGTGTGTGTATAATTATAGGAGTGCGTCACTGAGAATATACATATGTGTATTCAAAACAAACGCAAATGCAGAATGTAAATATATATTTACACCCAGTAATTTCTTAGATTTTCAGGAGTTCCGTTGTTAATGTAACTAACCGATAGTAGATAGGCTGGCTCTTTATTAGACATAATAATTTTCCAGTCACTAGTGAAAGAACAAACATACCAAAAAAGTTCAAAAATAAGTTAAGCAAAAAAAAAACAAAAGAAAGTGAAAAGTGAAATAGTCAATTATATTCTCATATTTTAAATTATTTTAGAAGCAAAATACGAGGATTTGGAGTGGTACAGAGATGGAGAAGTGGAAGAATTATACTCGCGCAGCTGTAAAAGGATTATTAAAGAAAATGGAAATGTTATTTTGGAGTGCCGTAAAATATTTTTCGTTTCCACTGAATGTATCGCGTTATATACATGTATGTGCGTGTGTGTGCATGTGCGCACGTGTTTGTGTGTGCGTGTGCGTATGCATGCATGCATATATATATATATATATATATATATATATATATATATATATATATATATTTATATATATATATATATGTGTGTGTGTGTATTTATCTATATATATACATATGTATCGGTAATAACGGAATTTTTTAGAAATTTCTGTCAGTTTGCTTCGAGATGCGTGTTTTTAGTGATGAATTGACGATTATAGTGGTTATTGACGATTTAAAGTCTATTTCTCGGCATATTTGGCATAGAATTCTTTTCCTTTGGTTTTATTTATAAGTTATATGTATCTATTTACATACACACACACACACACACACACACACACACACATATATATATATATATATCTTTGTGTGTATATATATATATATATATATATATATATATATATATATATATATATATATATATATATATATATATACATATATATATAAGTATATATATATATTTATATGTGTTTATATATATGTGTGTGTATAGGATATACTTTTCGTAATGAGACAAAAAAACCAAGGCTGTGTATAATATAGAACATTTATAAAAAGGTCTTACAGCTGTTTCCAGGATATTTATTATATCCCTTCATCGGAGACGGTGTGAGAGGATGGTTAAGCAATAGTTAGTTTAGATAAGATAGGAAATAGAGAGTGAATGTAGGGAATATTGTATTTGTAAACCCATTGTTTAGGCAGAACGGTACACATATAAGATTCCAATACCTTGTGAGTAAAATCCAATAGTATTTAAGATTGGTCATTGCATTGGTAAATCCATTTTTAAGATTCCAATACCCTATCAGTAAAATCAAACAGTCTTTGAAAATTGTAATTCCAAATACAGAGTTTACACACAGTGTTATTAAATCAAGTGCTCTGTTTAAAGTGACCTAAAAGCAGGGAATGTATTAGTAGGGTCAAATCGAAAACAGGAACAGAGGTATAAAGGAAGAGGAAAGAAAACAAAAAAGAAAAAATGGGGGGGGGGTAGAAGAAAAAGGAAGAAGAAAATAATAGAGAATGCAAGAATAGTAAAATATATCAAACCTATTTGAAGTTCGAGCCTTCTCAAAAGATATCGATTCTCGTATCAAAATCTTATAATTCGCACCGGCATCGCACTCAAATGTATAAAATCGTTCGTTAGAATATCATACTTCTCCGCTAGGCAGGGTTTATATTCTGTTAGATCCATTCGTATTTTAGTAAGCGTTTCCTGTAACTTGCTGTTCATTTATCATTTTTTTTTCTTTAAGGCCCCAAATATATTTCAGCAATAAAATAGTACTTCCTTTTGAATAAGAAAATGAATATAGATATTGGCAGTATCGATGTTTCTCTCAAGACCTTAGATAAGAGATTGATATCAATTCAGCTTACAACATCTGGAAATAGAGAGATCTGACGGTGGTCGAAATCGAGGAGTTGTTCGATAACGTACTGAAAGTTGAGGGCGGTTACTTTGAGTGAATTATTACCTCCTTGCCCAAACACCTTGTACATATATGTTATTCACTTTCCCAAGTCGGTCACTTACTACTTTGACTCTCACTTCCCAGTGCGCAGGAATTTGAAATTTGCCGGAAGACCCTATGATACGGATTCGCAGAAAATAAAATATTGAAATCATCTACGTCGCACTGAAAACACTAATATTTCCAAAAAGTTTTCTATCATTGAGAATTAACACATATTACACAACTGCACACTAATATTATACAGTTAAACAAATATTTTCACATCTTGCTGACAAAATATTGAATGGTTGCCAAATTGTTTCGTTACAATTGACATGAAAGCCCTGACAACACAGAGCATAACACAAGAAGAATTGTCGTTCATTTCCTTTTGTGACTACGACGACGCTTAATTTTGTTGATTATATAGATACAGAAATATTTTGGTAAATGGGGTACAGTAGTGCGTGTTCGATGCATGGAAAGAAATAGGAAACGTTTTATGGTTAATGAAGGAAATATCGTCTACATTTGTTGTGTTTGCAGAGATGACAGAGACGTTATTTAAACTCAGAACAGAATCGTTGGAGCAGACCTATTCTGAAAGATATTTCAGCTTTAATTACTTGCCTTTCTAAGTATTCTTTACGGTGTGTTCTTCATTTTCCAAGACGGTGCTGTATGAACTACTATATATGTCGCTATTTAAAGTCGGCGAGCTGGCAGAATCGTTAGCACGCCGGATGAAATGCTTAGCGGTATTTCGTCTCTCTTTACGTTCTGAGTTCAAATTCCGCCGAGGTCAACTTTGCAATTTCATCCTTTCGGGATCGATAAATTAAGTACCAGTTGCGTACTGGAGTAGATCTAATCGACTGGCTCCCCCCCCCCCAAATTTTGGGCCTTGTGCCTAGAGTAGAAAAAAATATATATGTCGCTATTATTTTCAACGCCCATGAGGGAACCGGAAAACCGGTGTGTTGACTTTTGTCGAAGTTTGACCTGTGAGTAATGACTGAAAAGATCATTTTCACTATCAAAACAACTGCATCCATACAGTCGTGAAAGGACAGTATTTCGGGAGATTTGTTATGTATCCAGTGGGAAAATGAGAGTGAAACGGACTGCAACGTGGTGGAAATTTCGCAAACAATTTTACATATGCATCTGCTCAAGTTAACGTGTCAGATAAGGTTTTGCCGTCTAGGTGTACGTGAAATTAAGGAAGAAAACCAGAAGACCCAATGCAAATTAACGGACGTCAGTCTTGAAACATATGTATTGAAAAAATGCAGCCTTAAGTTATTGAAAGCTATCGCATAAGCCTTGGTTATAAAATGAATGTAAAGGCACCAATTTGTTCTGTTTCGAATATCATTGTATGAGCTGTTGAACATAAACTATTAGTTGCAGCATTTATTGTTTGTGGCTGCTGATGGATATGCATACGTGCAAAATTAAGTATTAATTTAGTATTACTAGCTACAATGAAAGTGAAATTTGAATCTAATTATTTGACCTGGAGCAAATGAAACTGACAGAGATTCGATAGTTGCCTCTATTTATGATGAGCTATAAATTAACTCAGCGTCTGATAATGAGCGAAAGAAATGTGCTTATGTAAATACATGTAAATATATGCAAACCTATGTAATGCTATTTTTTCCATTGATAAGAAGGTCAAGAAAAATGTTGGAATCACATTCATGGAAATAATATAGCAGAATATTCTACAAAATCTAATTTCCATTAATTAGAGAAGCTACGGTTGAAATGTACTGAAAACGTATTATCAACACAGCATCTAATTCTATGTATATTTTTAGCCATGTATTGTTATCCACACATATACCCATACATTATACATATAAACACACATATGCATACATAATGTATATATGTATATATATATATATATATATATATATATATGTATGCGTATATGTATCTATATACACATGAATATATACGCTCACACCCCATATATATATACACACAGAAACACGCTAATAACTTAGAAGTGAAATTTAGGATTACTCGGTTTTCTGTGAATCGATTTTGATAAAACTTTTGCCAGCTGGTTTACACCATTATGGCAACACCATTATGGCAACACCATTATGGCAACACCATTATGGCAACGCCATAACCTTCCATTTTTGGGTGAACCACGCTTACAACTTTTGAATGATAATAGACCATCTAGACTTTTTGTTTCAGAAACTGAAGGGTAATGATACATATTAAGTATGCGTTGAGTATATATTTAACAGAAAATCATAATAATATTATAATATTTATTGGCATAATGAATTATTTAGCCACATGAGCGCCATTTCGAAGGGTAACTTCAAGAACCCTATTAGTCATGGAATCTGTCAATTTCTTAAAAGCAGCAGGTTGGACTACTTCTGTTGCAACTTTGATGGTTGCCCATAAGACATGTTTTGACGTAAATTGGCGTCCATCGGCATAAACATCTTGTTTAATAACGGACCAAATATTTTCGATAAGGTTGAGATCTGGAGATGCTAGCAGCCACATCATCAACCTTTCACCCTGTATGCGGTAAGACCCAAGGAATGTTTAGGTGGTCCTAGCAAAGTGGGACGGAGCATTGCCATGCATGAATACGAGATTCCTTAGAAGTAACACCGATATATCATCTAGCCAGGGATCAAAAACCTCTTTCAGGTAATTCCAGTAGGTGGCTGCAATGACTTTAAACTCTTCAGCCACCTTCACTGGGCCAACAAGTCTGTCCCTAATGAAAGCAGCCCACAACATAACGCCTCTACCTTGTTATTAACATCGCAAATGTTGGTAAAGCTCATCTCCAAAATAGATCCAACCATTTGTCCAGCTGTCAAGTTCGTCAAGGGTTGCACTGGGTTCATCAGTAAACAGAACACAAATTTATCTAAAGCTTTATTCTTACCCTTCGTAGGTTTGTAACAGCATTTGCTTCTTACAATTGATTCGTTCCTGCTCTAAATGTCGAATAATTCCCCTGTTGGGCGCAGTCTTCTACAGAACTGTGAATTAACGTTCTGTATTACATTGGAGTTAGTGATGTAGTATTGGGGTAAATTTTAGTTCTTTGGCAAAATGTTAATTCCTTCTACCGAGACAGTGTTTTGGACAGGTCAATTAACTTCGGGTTCTCACCTACAGTTTGTACCATCTGGTGTCGAGAACGCCATCAGTTTGATCTAAAAAAAACGACTTATCAAAGTTTTCCATCTATTATTATTTATATATCTGCTGAGATATTCTGTTAACTTGCTCTCTTTTGTATCGACTTTGTACATTTGTTGTTCTGGAATTTTATTCTGTAATTGTTTATTAAGTTAATATTTTCTATCCCATGTGTATGTAGGAAAAGCTTCAAGTACTAGTCAGTAGTAAGACAGTTGGGACATAAGCCACGTCTTTCTAATTCAACATTTTGAAAATCTGTGGAAGCTGTGAAACTGGTTAAATCTTCAAATATAATAAAACATATTTTAAATATTCTAAAGTGCATTTTCAACTTCTATTTCCCCTATATTTCTACCCGTGTGGAATAAAATAGCTTTAGTATATATATATATATATATATATATATGTGTATGTATACATATGTGTGTATGTGTGTGTGTGTGTGTGTGTGTCTGTCTGTCTGTCTATGCATGTAAGTATGCAGTCCTGCTTAGGACACTTGGATTTACTATGCGGGAAAAGTTACCGGAGCGTACCAACTTATTTTTCACTCCGGTATCACAAAAGAATGTATGTGGTTAGCCGGCATCTGAACCGAATTATATACATTACTAATGTATCGCTCGGTTACCGTGTTTTTTTCTTAATTCGGTTCAGATGCCGGCTAACCACATACATTCTTTTGTGATACCGGAGTTAAAAATAAGTTGGTACGCTCTGGTAACTTTTCCCGCATAGTAAATCCAAGTGTCCTAAGCAGAACTGCATACTTACATGCATAGACAGACAGACAGACACACACACACATACACACATATATATATATTTAAGGTATTGTAGCTCGCTTGAAGCATTGTGTATTGTTTGTAGAGAATAAAAAGCTTAGAATGGTACAACAATGCACTATAGAACAAAAATGGACTATATACCTGTTGTAATTCCGAAATATCATCGGACTATAGATAACCAAATTACAACAGGTATATAGTCTATTTTTGTTCTATAGTACATTGTTGTACCATTCTAAACTTTTTATTCTTTATACATACATACATACACACACACACACATATATATATATATATATATATATATATATATATATATATATATATATATATATATATATATGTGTGTATATGTATGTATATATATATGTGTATATATGTATACATATGTATACATATATATGTATGTATGTATGTATGTATGTATGTATGTATGTATCTATCTATCTATCTATCTATCTATATATATATATATATATATATATATATATATATATATATATATCTATCTATCTATCTATCTATCTATATATATATATATATATATATATATATATATATATATATATATATACAAAAATGAGTTTAAAGGGATATATACATATACACACATACACACGCGCACACTACATGAATATATATATATAGTACATACTCACATACACATATTATGTATTATCATATATATATACATATAATGTACGCACACCGAAATTCATTTACCGTTCCTATGCCAGTCTAATACACACTGCTTGTTATGCTAATAGTGGTTGGATAGGTTACAGTTGGAGGCGCTTTCCAGTCGTACCATTTCCTGGAGATAGACTCTGGTCCAATTCTTGCAAAGAGTGTTCGTGTTTTATATACTTCAGGCTTATGATCCGTTTCTTTGTTCAGATTAATTTAGACATAATAGCCTCCATTTTTTCTTGATTCATAAATAACACAATGATAATTTCATTCAAATATTCATTTTACATTATGTATCTTAACAACTGATTAATTTTTCAATGTCCTTACAAACTTCCTAAGAAATTTTCATTCATTTCAGCACACTATGGAATAGATAGGACATTATATCTCTAAACATATGGAAGATATATCGTCGGAATTGCACATTAATAATATATAGCGTGCGTGAGAGGTACGATCTCATAAACGAACATACGTTAGACACTCATTAGTTAAACGTATACCCATATTTCCTGGAGAGATTTATTCTCCTGTCAGACAATCACGACTTCCTTTGTAAAACATAGGAAACTTGTAATATGTTTAATTTCTTTCTTAATGAATTTTTGTAAAGTGATTGGTGTCTAGCGTTTTCCAGGAAGAGTGCTATTTCATATAATTGAAGAATCAAATTATAGTTCTTTAACGAATATCTAATAGTAATATACAAAAGAGCGTGCAACAAGAGCGATACATTAGTAACGTATAATTATTTTACATGATATATGATGCCATTGTATTTTTGACTCATATTTATTTAACAAATTTACCATTGAGAATCCGAAATATTAATGACTTACGCATATATATATATATATATATATATATATATATATATATATATATATACATATAGCATACACACACATATATATGTAGTTATGTATGCATATATGTATATACAATGTATATAGATATACGTATGCATATGTATGCATAGATGCACATATGTATGTATGAATGTATGTATAATTATCTTTCCCAACCATAATGCTTTGGTTTCCGTCCCACTGAGTCATACTTTGGGCTGATGCCCTCTACAGCCTCGGGTAGACCATAGAATTATAAGTGGATGTACTAGAGGGTAACTGAAAGAAACTCGTTGTATATATATATATATATATATATATATATATATATATATATATATGTATATGACAAACTCATGTACGCTCCGACTACTGAGTCATTCTCTCACGATTATGCTAATACTAAACAACTTGATGTATAAGGATTTTTATGGTTCCATGCGATATTACAAATCCAAAATTAATTATCAATATTTCTAGACACTTGTACATTTGGTACTGAACGCGCAATATCCTAATTGATGGTCATATATTCCATATAGCCCATTTACACACGCGTGCACGCGTGTTTAGAGATGTATGTATATCTATGTACGTGTCACTCTCTTGATCTCTTATCACCGTTTAGCAACCGGTGTTGGCATGTACAATCTACCGGTTCCACAAAGTTCTATAGGAAAAGTTACCAGGCAGCAAAAATATGTACTGTATCGATTTCTTAGACAAATCCCTTCAAGGATGTGCCACAGAATTACAGCAGTGTAATGATTAACACAAGAAAATGATAAAATATGAACACATTTTTTTTTCGCTTATCCGCTCTCCGTTGTATGAAGTTGCATTGTTCGTTAATTTAGACGCAAGCTATCTTGAATTCTAGTTTTGATTTGATAATCAATTGTAGCCAGTTTGTTCAAAACATTCTGTTGTCTAAATGTTTATTACTCATTTATATTGAGTAAATGTAAATTTCTTCATATGCAACTATCTCAAAGCTTGCTCCTATCTAGAATTTATTATATTACTCTTAAATGTATATGCACACACACACACACACACGCACTCACACACACACACACACACACACACACACACACACACATACACACACACACACACACAAGTGCTGTCTGTATGTGAATTTATACATAAAATCAGTATCAAGGAAATTTTCCTTTGTCCGCTTTCAGAATATTCTCTGACAAGTGTGAGAAAGCTTTACTGAATTTCAACATACGACTTTATATATTTCTTCTTTCTTTTGCCTTGCATCCCAGCGATGGAGGTTGCTTTCTCCATTGGAAACCAGCTCCTTCCTTGCAGAAAGTATTCAAATATTTAGAAGTAGAAAAGAACGAACACATACGCAAGCACGCACAGAGACACACACACACACACGCACACACACATACACACACATACACACACACATGCACACTCATTTACAAACACACACATATTTATCTATTTATCTAATCTATCACATTTTTCTTTATATATGTTTTAGTAAAAATACTATTTTTTTAGTGTTCATGTCATTTTTTTTAAATATTAAATAGGATTTCATTATTGCTATGCTGTATTTAAGTTCCCCAAACCACATCCAAACTTTGTCGACTATCATGGTCTCTTTCACACACAATAGAACAATTCATAATCAACAATGTATATTCTAACTTACAAATACACACATACACATACACATACACACACACACACACAGACACACACACATATACACATACACACAGACAGAAACACACACACACACACACACACACACACACACACACACACATATGTATATATACGAAGCCGCCGAACGAATGAAACCTAAATACAACGCAATAGATAGATTAGTAACTACACCTATGACAAAAACAAAACTTTCATTGAAATCTTATTATATAAATCTGAAACATTGAACTATACAGGAAATAAATGCAGTAATATAAACATTATATAACCAAAACGCAAAATACGTGACCCCAAACCATAAATAATACTGATAATATACAAGTTACAAACTAAAATCAAAGATCTTCTTATCAATTTCAAACAGCAAGCATTCAGTCTAGCGAGATGTTATTAATGATCACTTGATTTATAAGTTCCATTGCTGATCTCTGAGTTGTAAACTTAACGAAGCAGTAATTTATATCTTACATAGACGAGTGACGCTCTCTGCTACTGAGATACAGTCTTCAACATGGAGGAAGTAAACAACACGATGATAAAATTAAACTAGATTGGAAAATATCTCAATTGAAGAAAGTCCTTACAAACATAAGCGATTGACAATGGAGGCCATACCAATAACACAACGCAGTGATTAATTTTAAAATATAAACAAAATTGATCGGTCATAAAACTATATGAATGTAAGATGTTCAAAAACTAATATGCATGTTTCAGCAATGTTAGCTACAAGAGACACAACAGCCCTTAATTTGAAGATGATGTGAAAACATGGTGTCATATCACGTCCTTCTGATGAAATTGTCTGAAAATAAATAATTAGGATGCTCGAACTTTATCAATCCTTCCAAGAGAAGTACAAGGAAGTCATAAGAAAATATGTCAAAACTTGCCATGTCCACTTAATCATTAAATCACACATGGTTTTGAATATGGAAAGTATATGGAAATATTACATAAAACCTTGAAGATGAAATCAGAGAATGCAGATCCATGATAGTTAAGTATCTCTCTCCCGTTTTCCTATACTACAAAAAGCTGCTTTTAACCGCAAAACTCAGAAATGTGTATATTAAAACTTTTTTTTCGATATAAAGCACTGGAAGCAACACGTGACTCTTTATTGTTCCTTGTTCCTTTCCGTACTTTTGTTATGTATTTATATTAATGTAGTATTGATCGTGGTGACGACGATGAACTAAGTAAAAGGGCAGGAGTAAAAATTGAAAAACTATCCATAGAGGCAGTGAAGCGTATGTAATAAAAGGTTACATGTTGTCGTTTTCCTTCTTTCAGTGACTCATATTCATTTACCCGTTTATAATCTCTATATTTCTCTACACATTTAGCTATTATTTCCTCATTAACATTTTATATATTTACATATTGTTTAGCCAACCAAAAATGGACAGATTTGTTACCAATTTTCTATCTAGCATGAATGAAACATGACAATTTCTGTATTTGTTTTTGCTGCAGTGATGAGGAAATCTATATATTTGCATATAAGCATTTATATTTATGTATAATATACACTACTATCTGCAGTGTTTTATATATAAATATGAGTGTGCGTGCGTGCTTGTGGGTATGCATATATATATATATTATACACATAAGGTATTTTACGTATTACACAGATATAAAGTGTGCAATAATTGTGAATAAATCACAATTATAATGGAGAGGGATAAAACCCCTTACATGTCTAGAAATAGCAGTATATTATTTCTCCTCAACCATATATGTTCTCGGCGAGACACACAAAACATACCTTGGGGCTTAATATGTGTTCCGACCGGCAACAATAATGTGTCAACGTCTATCTACAGAATTGAAATTCTGAATTCAAACGTCATGAACAGCGTTTGTAAGAGGAGACCAGTTCAACTAGCCACGGCGAAAAGCCGGATATGAGTGAAAAATAGATAATAAAAGGGGAATGAATGTATAAATACATTATTCAGGATATATTGTAGACAATTTAAAATTATCTGCGAATATATCAGTGGCCAGAACATGCAATCAAAAAATTATTATATATATATATATATATATATATATATATATATATATATATATATATATATACATGTATGTATGTATGTATATGTTTGTGTTTCTGTGTTTTTCTCACCACCATTGCTTGATAACCGATGCTGGTGTGTTTATGTCTCGACGAAATGCACTGATAGAATAAGTACTAGGTTTACAAAGAATAAGTCCTGGGGTAAATTTATTCGACCTAAAGTGGTGCTCCATAATGGCCGCTGTCAAATGAGTGAAACAAATAAAAGAATATATATACATATGTACATACATATATACTTGTATATGTGTATATGTATGCGAGTGTTCGCGTATGTTTTATGTATATGTACTACCTTTCACATAGATACACTTTTATATGTAGGTGTATATAAGACTTTGTGTGAATGTATGCATTTATGTTTATGCATTTTTGTGTATATGTGTATATGCATATATGAATATTATGCACATATTTATGTTCGTTTACTTTTTTTGTGCGTGAATTCTTATGATTTCCAAACGTATAGAATCTAGAATATAATTAGAAAGAGACAAAAGATTATTCAGGACGAAAATAACAAAACGATAGAGGGCAATGAATCTTATGTTGATTTGTTTGTGCAACCTTTCTGTTTCAGCTCTCTACAAGGGCGGATATATGGTTCTGCTCTAAGAAACTAGCTTCCTTCAGTTAGAAAGTCTTCAAGTCACGCGAGTCAGTTAATAAATATCTGGAGGAAGTCACAGTTCCGTCCATATAGCACAATATTAGATTATGTTTCAAAGGCTCATTGGGTATTAATATCGTTCCAGGTTAGCTTCGATGGAATGCGTCATACTAACAAGCTGGCTATGACTTCTAAGTTTCGGTTAACTTGTCATCATTTTTGTCGTTGTTATCACTCTAGAATAGTGTTAGTTCAGAGAGGTCAAGAAAGGATTAAGTTATTGAGGAGGATGCGTGTTGAAATATTAGCTATACTTGGAATTTACCCCATAAAAAGGAATAAGAATAAGCGTAGTGTTGGTGAAGGTACACATGTCGTGTGTTTGTAAATAATTATTAACCAACTGTGTTGATTAGTCATGCTCAAACAAGACATTACGGCCACGAGTCCCATCATTCCTAGGCTAAGTATATCAGTAAAGTTGATGCTGCTTTAATAAAGCCTGCATACCACAGAATTTTTCAGCGTCATGGCACTTTTGCCATTATTATCATGTCCTGCAACTTAGTCTTAGAGTTTTCAGGAGATGGAAACTAATAGAGGATTCATAATAATGCACCATACGGTAGGGTAATTTTAACTGTATTTCATATGTTTAAGACTTTGTATGCCCTGAGATTTTTTAATCATTCCAAGCTTGCCAAATGCATGATTTGTTTTGGCAGTTTTGGTAAAAACTTCAAATCCATGTTCGCATTTCTGAAAACATTACTACCAATAAAATAAAATAATCCACAAATTTTCGCACATCTATACACAAGCACGCACAGGGTCACACGCACAAATATACGCACAATAATTTTTACAAGGAAAAAATTCCCAATTACTTCTAAGTTTCGGTTAACTTGTCATCATTTTTGTCGTTGTTATCACTCTAGAATAGTGTTAGTTCAGAGAGGTCAAGAAAGGATTAAGTTATTGAGGAGGATGCGTGTTGAAATATTAGCTATACTTGGAATTTACCCCATAAAAAGGAATAAGAATAAGCGTAGTGTTGGTGAAGGTACACATGTCGTGTGTTTGTAAATAATTATTAACCAACTGTGTTGATTAGTCATGCTCAAACAAGACATTACGGCCACGAGTCCCATCATTCCTAGGCTAAGTTACAGCGTTTCCATGTCGTATATGAGAGCAAGATTACAACACTCACACTGGACAGGACGCAGTCTTTCGTGGGGTTACTCATTTTCAGCTGGGGGAACTATAGCAATGTTAAAAAAAGTGTTTTGTTCGAGAAGACAAATTTTCACCGGCAGGAAGTCGAAAACATGATCATCTTGCGATCATGAGTGCTGCTTGGTAAGTACTAGACCATGGGTCTTCACTACTGTGTACATTGCGTGCAGTGAAATACTGGAATACGTGAAATATTTCAATATCTAACTAAGGACTTCGCTTTGCGGATAATTTCCAGTCTTTCTTTTACCAGTGTCAGACACACTGAGGAAAGGTTATGGGTATTGCTATACCACCAATGGATAAATCATGTAAGGTAAATGACACATATTTATCAATCATTTATTGCATTCTCCATTTATCGTGCAACAAATATTTATCACAGTGTAAACAGTAGCATCAAACTGACATCTCTGACACCTACAAATATTGAGAAATATTTAAATCGATGCAAATATTGATATCAATCATTTCTACAAACAAAAGGAATTCAAGGGAAACTGTTATAAACATCACATCATTGAGGATATATATATATATATATATATATATATATATATATATATATATATATATATATATGTATATGTATATATAAATATATATATATGCACAATACATACACGCACGCACACACACATATATGTATTCATATGTAATATACATATAACTATTTATGTAATACGCACACGCATACACACACACTATATGTATACATAACATTGCTATAGAACAAATATTAACAATATATTAAATACACAGCTGAAAGATGATTTAATATTTATACTAATTCATAATTTGCTTCATTTCCTGTGCGTTATAAAAATAGCAGAGAGACTAATAAAAATGTAGCTATATCGGTGTTTTCCTTTTAAATATTGTCAGATCAATTCTAACGCGAACAAAGTTTTCTGTTT
>NC_142932.1:71659620-71717120 GCF_046866305.1 Octopus bimaculoides | reverse complement strand
GCATATGTATATATATATATATATATATATATATATATATATATATATATATATATATATATATATATATATATATATATATATACATACATACATACATACACATATACATGTTTTTGTGTATAGTATACATACGTCTATGTATATATGTAGGTATAGGCATAATTGTATATATAAATATGTACGCTGCTCATACTTAGACCATTTTTATACTTTATTTTGTGGAAATTCAATAACTGTTATGATTCAACGCAAAATAGATGTTGTAGCAAATTTTAAATTTCATTACTTATTTTCATAAAAAAAGGCGGCGTGCTGGTTAGATCGTTAGCACACCAGGTAAAACGTTTCGTGGCATCTCGTGTGTCTTTGGGTAATATCGCAGTGGTCAACTTTGCCTTTCGACCTTTCAAAGTCTCTAACATAAACGTCATTTGAACATTCGCGTCGATTTAATCGACTGATCCTTCCCCCAAACTGATGGCCTTGTGACAAAATTTGAAACCAATAATTATCTTCTTAACAAAGGCGACGAACCGTCAGAGTCGTCAGCAAAATGCTTAACATCCTTTTGTGCGTCTTTACGTTCTGAGATCAAATTCCACCGTGGTCCATTTCACATTTCATCACTTGGGGTTCTATAACAAAGCACATGTATTTAACGTAAACAGAGTGCCTGCGATTACAGGTGAGATATCTCGCCTGTCAATAATTTTCCGGTGCTTTTACACCAAGCATTTTCAGGGAGTATTTTCCATCACGCCGTTAGTAGTCTACTGACAAATAAACTGCAGGTGTGCATTAAGTTGATAACGTTATTACACTAGCGCTGTTCTATTTCATATCTGAATGTGTATGCATATATATATATATATATATATATATATATATACATATATATATATATATATATATATATATATATATATATATATATATAGGGATATATATATATATATATATATATATATATATATATATATATATATATATATATATATATATATATATATATATATATATATATATAGATAAATAAATATATATATATATGTATATATATATATAGGGAGATATATATAAAATCTTGCAATATATATATATATATATATATATATATATATATATATATATATATATAAAATATATATATACATATACATATATGTATATATACATACACACATATGTATATATACATATATATATATATATATATATATATATATATATATATATATATATATATATATATATGAAAAAGAAAGAGTAATGATCGTAGTAAATCACATTTGCCTTAGCTGATTTTACATTTCAAACAGGTGTAGATGAAAGTTTTCGCTGTCAATTACTTCGATAATCTAATTCATACAATTATTTTTCATTTCCTTATCAGTCAGTATTTGTCATGACTACCAACGTGCAGAAAGCTTCTTTGTGGTGCTCTCCCTCAGTCGTGCTTATATGAATACTGAGCGTGCATATTTATTAAAATTGGTGCACTTTTCTATATAGTGATCATTCTTACTCTGTCTCAGTGTGTGTGTATATATACATATATATATTTATAATGGGATACAAAAATGGGACAAGAACGCAAAACATCCGGACAGATGATAAAAAAAAAGAGACAAGAAAAAACAAGGACGAGTCATTCGGAGTTTTCTTTCATCAGTCAAGTTCCAAATTGCCAATGCAATTTCGGCTGGTTATACATGAGATTGCACCAATGTGGCCAGTCCCAAGGAAAAAAATAAGCTAAGAGCACTAGATTCCTTGAAAGAAAGCAGCGACTATATACGAAAAAACGGACGGGAAAAAAACCCCAGAGAAATGGTCCACAAATACAAATGCAAACTGCAGGACATTAACAACAGGTGTCTTTCGTCTAAGGACGAATTAAATTAAGCTGGCGTGTGTGGAAGTGAAGCATTATGGCAGGGACATAAGAGATGACAGGCATAGGGAGCAATATAGATGTTGCACGGATGGTAGTCCAAACAAGAAAGAAAGGTCAGGCTTGGCAGAACACCGATCACATGGAGAGAGAGGAGAGAGATAGAGGCAGCGGAATAGAAGAATAGGGAGGGACGAAAAAAAAAGGAAAAGGGACAGAGTGAAGTGAAAGAGGAGAGGAAAGAGGAGAGAAGGTGAGAATGAAGAGAAAGCCAGGAAATGTGAGAGAGGGAACGAAAAAAAAAAGAGTGGACAGAACGAAATAAGTGTAAAGGGGCTGACAGAAAGAAAGAAAAGAATGTAATAAGAGTGTAATAAGTATATATATATATATACTTACATATAAGAGACCAACGTGTACGTACGCCGCCATATGTATATAAAAAGGAATACAAATAGCGGGACAAGAACGCAAAACATCCAAACAGTTAGATGAAACAAAAAAGGTATAAGAAAAAATAAGCACGGGTCATTCGGAGTTTTCTTTCCTCAGTCAAGTTCCAGATTATCTTTGCAATTTCGGCTGGTTATACTCGAGATTGCTCCAATCTGGCCAGCCCCCAGGAAAAATTATATATATGTTTAATTACTATATATATATACATATATATATATGTGTGTGTGTGTGTGTGTGTGTGTGTGTGTGTGTGTGTGTGTGTGTGTAACTGTGTTTGTGTGTGTGTGTATATATATTTAATTTCTTTTAAAATTTTAGTTTCATCTCAAATCTGTGGCCAAACTGGTGCACCGCCGTTTTGCTATTATTGACAGCCTCCTCGAATATATAGCATTTGGTGAATAATGGAATTTGATGTCGCTACCCTCATTTGCACCTGTTGCCGCAAGGTAGGTACATCTGGGACTCTCGATTAGAAGAGGTCCAGTTTTAATTTGAAAACACCTACATCTACTTTGTGTAGGTCCATCGGGCTCTTTGGGAGAATATTAAAAATGTGTGAGCCCCTGAAACACAGGCTGTTGCAGTAACTGGTCCTGAAGCGCGATGGCATTGCTGGAATCATTGTATGGTGCAGTGTCGACCCGTTCTGACATTTTTGTAGCTTTCAATAACAAAATTTGGCACAATACCTTCTGGATCTTCGAAATGTATATTACTGCGTACCTCTCCCGTCTTTGCTCCTCGGAGTAGAGTCTTAGCTCTTTCAAACTTTCCCAGTAGCTGAGTTGTTGCAATGAGACGATCTTCTTTGTGACGTTTCGCCGGATTGCTTCAAAGTCCGCTGTTAATTTTACAATGTTGGGTGACCATAACTTGGAACAGTAATTCAGGCGGCTTAGGACGAATGTCCTCAGAGGACCATCATGATTTCTTTCTCTCTGGTTCTGAACGTTCTCAGGATCCATTGAGCCAGTCGTTTGCACTTTGTCACCATTCTGGTAATGTGCACTTGGATAGAGGTATCATCACTCATGTCGATACTCAGGTCTCTCACTGATTTAGGCTCTGTGATTGTACTCTATAAGTTTTATATTCAGTTTTGGACGCTGGTAGCGCTTTGCTTGGAATATTTCAGCATTAACTGGGTATTATTGTCCTCAGCCCATCTCTATATTGCGTCCAACTCCTGCTGCAGGTGTGCAACGTCGCTGGGGTTCTGTATTTTCTGCGAGACTTTCGTATCGTCTGCGTAGCTAGCAAGGGTAGCTATCCAGGCAGCTGAGGGCATATCTGAGGATCCCACTATGAAAAGCAATGGTCCCAAGGGAGTGCCGTGTGGAACACAGTTCACTATTTGTGTTTTCTTTGAGGTGGCTCCATTAGCCACTACTTCCTGACTTCTATTCTTCAGAAAGCCATGTAACCACTCTCCATGTTTTCTAGCTATGTCAAGATCACGCAGTTTGTGTCATACCTTACTATGATCCACTTTATCAAAAGCTTTTGCAAATTCAAGATATATTACGTCTACATTTTAGTTATTGAGTAATTGTCTCGACACCCAGACATAGTGCTGTAATAGCTGGGTCAGTCAGCTCCTACTTGGCCGAAAGCCATGCTTGGTATTACTCAGCAAGTCGTTTTCTTCAAGGAATGCGACCAGTTTACCTCTGACTATCCGTTCCATGACTTCGCTGATATATGAAGTCATAGAGATAGGCCTATAGTATTTGGCATCTGCTCTGCTTCCTCCTTTATGGATTGGGCGTATTATTCCCTCCTTCAGTTTGCTTGGCAGCCTGCCATTTGCAAGAAAGCTGTTGTGGTTTGGCCAGGGCACACTTACACACTTTGAGGAGGATTGCTGGGAAACCATCAGGACCAGCAGTTGAGTTTGCGTCTACCTCATCTATGACTAGTAGTATATCTTCTTTGCTAATGTCGATACAATCCATCGTAAATGCAACTTCGGTTATAGGTGAGGCGGCAAAACTATCTAAATTTTCGTTCACTTGGCTGTGTTCCAACGGGGTGGTAAACACTTTTGAACTGGTCATTTAGTACCTCATTGATTCTGGTTGGACTATCTGTGAGGGAACCGTCCTTTTGGAAGAGGAGTCCTATTTTGCAGCGTACTGAGGCTGTTTTTTTGGAATAATGAAAGAAGGCCTTTGGGTTTGACTTAATGTCTTTTTATAACCCAGGCTTCTTTGTCTGCTCTCTCTCATATAAGATTATTGCAGGCTTTTTTCAATCTCCATCAGTGTTGTTTTTAGGCAGGACCTTTCACTACTTTTGGAATGTTGGTTGAAGTAATTTGCAAAATTCGTCTGTCGTGTCATGCCGATCTTCCTCCCCCTTGGAATCTTGTTCCTTTATATGTTGGCCTTGTGCTCTGGGACATAATTCTGGCATATGGTTTGCACAACACATATGAAATATTTTAGTTTCATGTCAATATCTGGTGTGGAGAGACATTTCAGCCAGTCCTGTCTGAGGATCTCTCTTTGGATCAATTTCCAGTCTGCTTTGTAGAAGTTCAGATTGGAAAGATTTTGGGTGCTTCCTTTAGGCTGTTTCTGTCTGGCTACTCTTGGTCCATAAATAGACAGCTCTATTATGTTGTGATCGGAAACCAATGTCGGCGTCATTTTCATATCACGAACGATGTTCATATTGTTTGTGAAGGAGAGATGCAAAATGTTATTCGCCGTAGTTGGTTTGAGCACAACTTGTTCCATGAATAGGATATTGGTGAGGTTAAGCAGGGACTCCACCTGTGCTTATTTGCAACGAGTCATGCCTGAAAGCATGAGGCCTTCGGGCCATTTGACGTTGGGGAAGTTGAAATCACCCATAAGAAATACGCCCACGCAGTGTTCCAGTGTCATGAGGATTTCTTTAATTCATGTGAGGCAATCTTCAAACTTGCCTTTGTGGTTTGGAGCATCCGGTGGGCGATATGTATTGCATATGACTATATTGTGTTGTCTTATATATACAATTGGAGTGTCACATACTGAATTTGAGTCTGACAGTAAGATCTGTGATGTGAGGTTTTCACGGATGTACACAGCAACTTCACCACGGTTCCTTTCCCTTCCTTCTGTTCGCAGTATGGTATATTTTGGTACGTGTACTTCTGCATCCTCTATATCAGGACTCAGATCAGACCCACGAGTGCTATGCAAAGGGCTTGATTACATGCAGCAAGGTCTCTCAGAAAATAATTGCTTTTGTTGTTGTGATGCAATAGGCCCCCAATATTTAGCAAAAATATTGGCTGGGCAAAAGTGACCGATAGAGTAAGTACAGGGCTTAAAAAGAGTCCTAGGGTCGATTTGCTCGACTAAAGGTGCTGCTCTAGCATGGCCGCAGTCAAATGACAGAAGCAAGTAAAATAACATAGCTAAATATATATACTCCAGACACCAGACTGAGAAAATACGTTACATATGTTCCAGGGATAGTTTAGATTCTTCAAAATTTTTCAAATAATGAGTAACGGGCCCTTTGGGAGCAGAAAACCCCCTTTCATGGGTTATGTTGAGAAGGGAGGTAACTCTTTGCGAAGTAACTTTCAAAAATTGATTGTCTTCTTTTACATGCATCATTCAAGAAATTATCACAATTTCAAATGTCTGTTTGAAAGAGCAATAAGTAAAATGAATGAGTAGCTGCTGCAGTACTTTCATGGACGTCCTCACATTTATAAGTCAGTTGATACAATCCCAGATCGAGAAGAAGTGGTAAATTATCGAACAGAATTTTTTAATTCATTGGAACCTCCAGGACTACCTCCCCACAGATTGGAACTTAAAGTGGGAACTTCAGTAATGTTATTGAGGAATTTAGATCCACGAACACTCTGCAATGGGAGGCACCTGGTGGTAAAGAAGATGATGCCACATGTTATTGAGAGGACCATTCTTTCTAGATGTGAAACAGGAGAGGATGCTTTCGTACCCAGAATTTCTTTGATTCGTTTGGGAGCAGAAATACTTTTTTCATTCAGAAGAATGCAATTTCCTATTCCTACTAGCTTCACAATGTCTATCAATAAATCCCAGGGTCAAGCACTGTCTGTGATAGAACTTTACTAGGAAGAGTCATGCTTCTCACACTGACAATTGAGAAGCAAAAACAAATCTATTTGCATTTGTTTCACAAGAGAAAACAAAGAATATTGTTTACCAAAAAGTTTGTTAGGAATCTCTACATCCTACGATGCGATCCGGTATTCACTGCTCTTTGTAGATGGTGAAAATGGATACCATTTCGGGAAATACCAACAAACCCGAAGACTGAATCAACAAACAGGTTCCTTCATGTATTTCGGTATCAAATCATATTCTGCAATTACTCCCACCAGCCATCCGGTAAGCCATTACGCATTATTTTTGCATGTAATTCATTACTACATATTCTCATGTGATTTCACAGGCTCAGATTATGCTTTCTATAACCAACACCAGCAATCCAACGTCAACCCTTCACCTGCTGCAACATTTCAACAGTACATTTCCCCCTTGCAACCTCCTATTGCAGCTCCTTCTCGAAATGTACCCATTTAAGTACAGTATCTCCATTATACCTACTTTCATTCGACTGCCAATCCTACAATGAGTCGTGTTAGACGCAGCGCCGACCGCCGCAAAGGAGATTATATCCACAGACAGATTTTCAGTGTGTTCAAAAATCACATACATCCAGCCCCCATTTTTCCATGACACTTTCAGACGTCAGACATGTTGCTAAGTTGAATTCGCCCGTTATTTACTCCACAAATGTTTTGTCGTCAATGCTTCACCTTCCAGTATCAGATGTTTCAATATGAATATAATATATATACAAACTATGCCATTTTAATCCCGTGTATCAGGGATACAATGCCGGGTATCAGAGATACAATGCCGGGTGTTTTTGTGTGTATCGTGACCATCGTCCATCTTGCTTTTCTTTTAGGGCTGTCCTAAGGAATGGTCTATCCTTTCTCTCTATTCTATCATTTCTCTTGTCAAAGAAAATATTTCTCCAGCGTTCGCTATTTTACCCTCGTTCTGGTCTAACGACCATCCATGTTTGTTTTCGTTCGGATTCCTTGTATGTTTCCACTGTCCTGTTTCTGTTCCCAACATTGACCCTCCATAAATCCCAAATTTCATTTTGGTACATATGATAGCAACTGTCTTCGAAGACTCATTTTCGTTGACCGATCGAAATGAGGAGTAGTTAGACAGCCGACAACTGATAAAGGGTCGTTCTTTGTGTTACTTGTCCTGTTTTCTATGTGTTTCTCTCGCTGTTTGTGTATTGAACTCATTTATTTTCGTGTTTCATGTCGTTTACTGATGGTGACGGCCCGTACGCATATATATATATATATATATATATATATATATATATATATATATATATATATATATATATATATATATATATATACATATATACATATATATATAATATATGCATTCTTTTATTCCTTTGATCATTTCAGTTATATAATTGCGGGGATGCTGGAGCACCGACTTTAGTCCAACAAGTTGACACCAAGACTTATTCTTTTGTAAGCCTAGTGCTTATTCTATCGGTCTCTTGTGCTAAACCGCTATGCTACGGGGACGTGAACAAACATTGCTTGTCAAGCGATGGTAAGGGGGACAAACACAGACACGCAAACAATATATACATATACATGCATACATACTTACATACATACATACATACATACATACATACATATATACGCACACACACACACACACACACACACACACACATATATATATATATATATATATATATATATATATATATATATATATATATATATATATATATATATATATAATATTAGGGATAAAATCCAAAATTACAGGTATAAACTCACTTAACAGGTATATTATATACAAAAAACTATATATATATATATATATATATATATACATTTCAAAATGTAACCATATGTCGATCGTTGGCGATCCCCCCCCCCCTGTTCATTTTCTCTTGGAGTTTCCTCTGTTTCCTGTTTCTGAAGAAGAGCCTTGCACGAAGCGTAAAACTACCTTTTTATTCCTTCCCTGAGCGTCTGTTAATACTTAGCATGTACCACGTCTTGTTTCTTCTTCCTTTTTTTGCGTTAACTATGTGTGTATATATATATATATATATACATAATGTAATATATATACATAATACATATCTATCTATGTATATACACACACACGCACACGCACACAACACACACACACACTCTCACACACACACGCACGCACATACACATATACAAATTTACTAAACAACATACAACGAAATCAACGGAAAGAAATTTTCCTACAAAGAATACATGAACGATTTCTGTATATTTTGTGGGTGCTGTATGTATAAATGACATCCGTTCTGCTATTTTGACTTCAGAGATATTGGGTATCTCTCAAATAATGATCATACCACAATATGATTTATACTCGCTGACATATGTAGAAGGATTTGCATTATCTCTATGTGTATCTTAAAGTTGTTGTTTTATGTAATCTAGTTGCAATCTAATATTGTCTTTAATATAATCTATCTTCTCCGCAGATTAATATGAGTTCATCACGAAAAAGCTACTTAAAAATACTGCATTCTGTTAGATGTAGTAGCGAATATATTTCGCAACAGCAAAGGAAAAACAACGTTGTCGTTGTGTAAAAACGCATATCTTGCTTATTTTCGAATAGAATTTGGCAAGCAAGATGAGTCTTGGACGTCTTATAAACTTTACAAGCGTGTTGAGTACAAACGATAGTAGAAACACAAAGCAAAGTTTATTGTGTTCATAGTACAGGGAGACATTCTAAGAGGAAAACAGTGAAAGATATTGCATTGTGAACGGAAATGGTTAAATTCTATACTATTTCACACAGCGATGAGGTTATAAAACTAGTGTTTGTTTCATTGCCATGATTATCCATCGCCTGACTTTGAAAGGAAATCAGTACTTGGCCTGAAAGTCTGGCGCCAACAGTGGAAGTGATTTGAAAGAAGCACTTAAATACCTGAGAAAGCTCAGTATTTCCATAAAGCTTAGTATTTCGATACAAGGTATCTGTCTGTCAAAGCAAGCATCTGAAAAAGAAACCTGTCTAAAACCGGAAGCTAAATTAACATGTAAAACAAAAAGTAGAAAGTTTTTTATACTTCACTCAAAATATTGAACATATGAACAAACTACCATGACATGTCCAGATATTTTTCCAAATAGGAAAATGGATTTAACATCCAAAATATTGGCATCATTACATAAATAGCTCAACTAGACCTTTTGTGTTCATGCGACGGCAGGTGCCGCCCAGTCAATAAAAATTAACGCAATGTATGAAATTTTAAATCAGAAACTGAGGGTATATTCCCAAATAAATTTTGAAAATGATCCTTGAGGAATTTTCTGGGGATTTTCAGTTCTAATTGGACTTGTTGGAGTTTTCACATCCGCTTATTTTGTTTACTATCTGCCAGGTTAGTGATATCTACATGTTTACAGTAGCATGCTTAATTTCATTGATTTATATTGGATGTAGTTTCATTCTTGAAGGATTAGATGTGTAATTTTAGTTTCAGGTGTTTTCTCTTGTTTACTCTCTCTTGGTCAGCCTAGGGGAGATTTTTATTAGTTCTAGGTTTGATGGGTATATTCTCTTTTACACTCTCTGTGTTCGATGTTACAAAATTATTGAATGTTGTGTTAGAGGAATTTTCTTCGTTTTCATTTTGTAGCAGCTCAAATCTGTTTCTATCTGATATTGTGTATTGATTGCAGATTATTCTGTTGTTTGTTAAAACTGACCAGTCGTATGCGGGCCTGAAGGTGAAATTTCTATGTGGCAATTTTGTAGTCGCTGCTCGCTCCTTCAAATGTATCGTAAGACTCAGTGTTTAACGCGCTATTCAACTTTTGCCTGTTGATTAGTTTCTAATCGATTTGCGCATTCGAACTATTGCTAAATGTGAATGTTTTTAGGTTGGAGGGTTTCTTTTGGAATTTGGCACTTAGACACACAGATTTTCAAAAATAAATTCATTTAGACACTGGCCATTTCTGTTCGTGTTTGTATGGTGTGCAACAATTATTGACCACACTTTTGATATCATAACCAGCAATTTCCCAATTGATAAACTGATTGAAATCCTTAAAAACACCAAAAACCAAGAGCGTACTAGACTGATTAAAATTCCTTCTGAAGTCTAGAAAACAGGAGAAATCAATTATATTCTGTCAGGCCTCTGCAATACAATCTACAATGGAAGCAACATTAACAAATGGGTAGAAGGTTGCATACTCCCATTTTCAAAGATAGATGATTTGGGTCTCGCAAAGAACTACACAAGGTACAACCAGAAATTGAGAAATGTTTGAGAAATCAAAATGTCTTCAGAAAAAACAGATCAGTTTCAGACAGATATTTATAGTTCGTGGACTATTTGAAGGAGTAAAGTCAGATATTTTGAAGTAGTATTACTGTTTGTTGATTTTGATTCTGTCCATTGTGGTAAAATGGAAAAAATACTACTGGCCTAAGGTTCTCTTACAAAACAACAGCAGCAATTATGATGCTCTGTAACAACAAAAAATCAATGGTAAGTTCCACATGTGGAGATACAAGATTCTTTGAAGAATCCTAAAAGCCAAGACCTTTCGCTTGGTACAGAATGGACTCAACTAAAGGCACCTTTATTTTCTAGGTGGTCATGTTAAACAAGGCAAGGAATATAGTCTATCAAAAAAACCAAAAACAAAAACCAAACAATAGGATTTGAACTTAAAAAGTAAAGAACCAACATAAATAACTCATGCATCTGGTCTGTGTTTTTAACAATTCCGCCAATTCGCCAAACAACATAAGTAAATTATTTTATCGAAACGGAAATGATAGAAACTGAATTTCTCTATCCAAATACAAAGGCTCGTTCCTTCAGCTGGTGCTTTTAATGGTAAAATTCCTTTAACTCCAATCCGATGTTACCGTTTTTACTTGGCTACTTAGAGTATAAAGTACAATATTGATAATAAGGAGAATGAATACTTCAACATTCAAACTTTATGCTTATTTACAATTGGTTTATTTATAGTAATTGTCCGACATGTGTTTCGATCGCATTAATTGCAAATTATTGCATATGTATATGCAGTGATGTATGCATTACAAGTACGATCTCTTCAGGGTATATGCAACAATTTGTAATTAATACGATCGAAATAGTGTCGGACAATTATTATGAATAAACCAACTAAACAAAGTAAAATTTGTAAACATAAAGTTTGAGTGTTCAAATTCTTCATTCTCATTATCAATATCGTGTGTGCATATATATATATATATATATATAGATAAATTTAGATATGCTTCGACCAAAGATAGGTCCAAGCCATGTCCAATTTAATAGCACCACCTGATAAGATTATCTAAATCCATTTTAAGTCAAGTTTTGTTTATAGTCCATTCAAGTAGAGAGTTCTTCTTGAGTGCGTTGTATCCAGGTATGGGTGGCTTATCTGGTATTCCTTGAAGTAATCTGTCTAGACTCCGTTTAAAGCTCATAGGATCATTTTCCTCTTTTATCTATTTTGGGATAATATTAAACAGAACAGGGCCTGTTGAGGAAAAGAAATTATGCCGCAGTGTACCTATATGTTTTGATCCTGAATTGGGCAGGGGACGTATGGCCCATGGTCCCAGCCTTGGATGAACCTTCAAACTAATGTTCAGGTCATTTGGGCAATGCTGCAGTATATTCTCCATATCGTACAAATGATGTACCGCTCGCGGCAGCGCTGGGTAGTGTAGAGCTTCAAGGCTTTAAGGTGGTCCCGGTAATCGAGATCAGTCATGCCTTCAATTCGTTTAGTGAGTGCTCTCTGGGGTGATTCAATCCTCGAGATGCTTTGTTTTGTATGGGGAGACCGCAAGGGGAAGCAGTATTCGAGGTCTGGCCGTACAAAGGAGGAGAAAAGTGGAATGATGACACCTTGTTCTCTGGACCAGAAGGTTCTTAAGATCCAAGAGCTCATCCTACGAGCTATATTGACCTTATTGTTGATGTGGGCACTCCAATTGAGATTGTTATCAACAATTACACCCAGATCTCTGATATTATTGGATGCCGTGAGCGGTTCCCCTGAAGGAAGAGAGTATGGCTGTTTTAGTATAGACTTTCTTCCAAAATACATCAGCTCAAGTTTTCCCTCGTTCAATTTTATTTTGTTTTTGTCTGCTCATTGACTCATAGCATATAGATCAGACTGGAGTTGAGTTCGGCCTTCTTCTTCAATGATGATTTGCTGGAACTTAGTGTCATCAGCAACTATTTTCACTTGGCAGTGATTTACGACTCTGGAATTGTCATTTATATAAATTATAAAAAGGAGCGGGCCCAAGACAGTCCCCTGAGTGACACCACTGGTGACTTTTGCTGGGCTTGAGTGGACTCTATCGACCACAACTCCTTGTGTTCTATTCTCCAGGAAATACTCAATCCAGTGTAGAAGTTTTCCACGGATTCTAGCATTTGACAATTTTGAGAGTAAGATATTATGGTCAACCCTGTCGAACGCTTTACTGAAGTCAAGATATATGACATCAGCGTTCGAACCTGTCCACAAGGCTTTAAGTATATATTCAATGTGGTGTAAGAGCTGTGTTAGAGAGTCCCTGCTACAACGAAAGCCATGTTGGTTTGCATTTAGGAGTTTGTAGCTTTCCAGGAAGTCAGCTATCCTTGATCCTACCACCCTATCAAACACTTTAATGATGTGGGAGGGGAGTTAGATTGGGTGATAGTTGACTGCGAGGTGCGAGGGATCTATTTCTCTGTTTGAAAACCGGGATTACAGAGTGGGACAGGAGCTGTTTCGGTATATAACCTGAGTCTAAAGAATTTCTCCAGAGATTGGTCAGAGGGACTGCAAGTTGGTGTCTACATTCCTTCAGGAGACTTGAGGGGAATCTATCAGGGCCTACAGCAGAATAGTATTTGACTTCATTTATTGCTGCTATGATGGTTGAAGCAGTGAAGGTTATGTCCGAGATTTTATGTTGGGAATCAACTTCGTTCGCTTCTCCTACGTCTATATCAGTGGGATCAATAAAGACAGCAGTATTGTTTCTGCAGTATTTCTGCCTTTTCTTTAGCATTGTGTTGGGGAATGCCGTTATCATCGATCAATGGCCCAATGGGTGAGATTGCATAAGAATAGAACAATTTTGGGTTCTGTTTGATGTTTTTGATTACCCACTGTTCCTCTGCAGCTCTTTGATTTTCAATGTAGGTTTTCATGTCGGTCTGCAGATGAAGTTTTTCCAACTCCAGCCTTTTCATTGTTGTTGAATGTGGATGTTGGCTGTGGGAGTATTTTAATTGGTTGATTTTTTTACTGAGTCTTTTGATGTGCCTGCTGAGTGTTTTTTTTTCTTTTTAGGAAGCCGGTTTCTGTTTGTGTTAGTGGATTTCGTAGGAGCGTGATTTGAGCATGTGTAGGTGACAATGTTCTCAAAGTGTTGCCATGCGGTATTAATGTGAGTGGAACTGAGAGTGAAAGCCCAATCGATGAAGGACATATATATGTATATATATATTGATACATACACACTCATACACAAACACACACATACACATATAGATTATAGGTGCATGTGTGTGCATGTATGTTTGTATGTTTATGTATATACAAATACAACACATGTGCTATTATCTATAAAATTGCAAATATACTTCCTTTTTATTCTTTTGTTTTTTACTTGTTTCAGTCATTTTGACTGTGGCCATGCTGGAGCACCGCTTTTAGTCGAATATATCGACCCCAGGATCTATTCTTTGTAAGTCTAGTACTTATTCTATGAGACTCTTTTGCCAAAACGCTAAGTTACGGGGATGCAAGCACACCAACATTGGTTGTAAAGCGATGGTGAGGAGACAAACACTGTCGCACAAATGCACACACACACATAACCCCCACCGCACAATCACACAAACACACTCCCACACACATATATACGCCAAGCTTCTTTCAGTCTCCGTCTACCAAATCCACTCACAAGGCTTTATTCGGCCCGAGGCTATAGAAGACACTTGCTCAATGTGCCATGCAGTGGAACTGAACCCGGAAGTTATATACATATATCTGTGTGTGTGTGTATGTGTGTGTATGTGTGTGTGTATGTGTGTGTGTATGTATGTGTGTCTGTCTGTGCTTTTTTATACACACATCTTGACTTATTGTCAATCTCAGCCTGTCACAAAGAGTGACAAGGCTGGACATTTGAAATACAGGTAGTACACATTTTTGCCAACTGTGTGTATTTATTTATATATATATATATATATATATATATATATATATATATATATATATATATATATATCTGTATGCCTATATTTGTCCCTGGAGTCGTTCCCCACTATTGCTTGACAAGCGGTGTTTGTGTATTTACTGTCTGTGCGTTCCCATAACAGAGCGGTTCGGCAACAGACACCGATAGAGTAAGTACCAGTCTTAAAAATTTATTGACGGCGCTGCACCTCATGTTTACAGTCTTTTATAAAATATATATTACCCTACCTTTGATATTCGAGTGCTATTTTTTACAATTTGATCTGCACTTATCTGCTCATCTCTCTGTGCACACACACACATATATGTATATATATATATATATATATATATATATATATATATATATATATATATATATATATATATATATATATATATATATATATATATATGTACATATACATATATGTATACATTTTTGTGTGTAGAAAGACAGACACAGATATAGGTAGGTAGGTAGGTATATACAAATGCGTCATTAGAAAGCACAGAGTGGAGATTTGCTATGAGAAACTCTCAAATAATTCTACTGTATAAATATCCATTGAGAATTTGTAGATGTCACAAGAATACCGGTATAAGGTGAACATGTCAGGCCATGGTATTCTCTGACTTGGGAAAGGAAATTAAGTTAATTTCTTTGTATGGTTTCACAGAAATGCTGATATAACTGAAGCTTATGTTGTTTTCTTTGAGGAAATAGAGAACCTGAATTGTCTCTCAAGCCAGTGATAACCCTTGTGTGCGTATATATATATATATATATATATATATATATATATATATATATATATATATATATATATTCATACCTACACTATAGCATAATATAATATAATTTAATACATGGGTATATATGAAAACAGTATACGTGTATTGTATAAAGGGAAGGAAACTAATTCACGGAAAGGTATATAAATTCTTAAGGACATAGGACATGTGGCAGGGTGTTATAAGATTGCAGGTATTTTATTGGATTTCTAAAGATACACCATCGGACAATTGATAAAATAGGTTGTCCTACAGCACATGTATATATATATATATATATATATATATATATATATATATATATATATATATATATATATATATATATATATATATATATATGTATGTATGTATGTATGCATGTATGTATGTATGTATGTATGTATGTATGTATGTGTGTATGTATGCATGTTTATGCTTACACCTATATATATATATAAGTATATATATATATGTTATCTATGCGTATGTCTGAATGTGTATGAACCTCATTGCATTAGTAAATTAATTGAAACAGCTGAACATGACAACCGAATTTACTGTAATCTATTCCCTTCTTGTTCTCTTGTATGTAAGAAGTTCTCTTGTATGTAAGAAAAGCTGCAGACAAAACGAAAATTAATAATAAATAAAAATAATAAAAATATATAAACATATAGCGATAGATAGGTAAGAAAATACAATTACACACACACGCACACACACACACACACACACACACAAACACACACACACACACACACACACACACACACACACACTCCCTATATTCCTATATTTCGTTTCCTTTTCCGTGTTTAGCTGCAAATATATATTGGTAACTTTTATTATGCATTTTTGTTACTTTACCAATATTTTTATTGCCAGTGTATTTTATCAACATACACAGGAAGAAATGCATATATGAGGGAAACCAGTTTTCGCCAACATTTATTAAGAAAAGATACTGAGTCACCTCTGACGACCTATTATCTGGAATATATATATAAATATGAAAATGTGATGCACCTAAATTTCAAAAACTCGTAAATATTTAAAATACATTTATCTATATATATACCGAACTAGTGTCAACAATATTTTTTGCTTATGAATGGTAAAAGTTTAAAATTAGAAAGACATCTTTAAAAGTTGCAACATTGACAAATTAGAATGGTTCAATGTTGATGAATTAACAATATCAAAACAGAAGATGTAAGTTTGAATGTTCATAACAGTCAACATTTACTGTTGTGTGTATATACATACCTATCTGTCTATCTATCTATCTATCTATCTATCTATGACTGAAGGTGTCTTCAGCTCTGATGTTGTGTGCATTTTTTCTTTCCCCTTTTTTTTTTTGTTTTTTTGGTTTCTTCGCTTCAGCGTCAACGAATGTCAGCGGGCCATACTGTCAAATTGCCCTTTAAATACTCGCCGTTAGACTCCAGCAGCCAGCAGAAGCTAACTGTCACGTGACACTGTCTAATCTTCAACTGACCAATAAAGGGAAAGGGCGCGTTTTTTTTGCCCGCAACTTCTCTAAGCCCACCTTCCAACAGTGTCGTGTTAGCTTCAATTCCAGCAGCCAGTGTCAATCAATTCTTTGGTGGTACAAGCCTTCGAACCGGGAGGAGAGCGCACTATGAACGAGATCGCTACCTTTGCCTACCTGTCAATAAGCGATGATGCTCAAATGTCAGCCAACCTCACCTAGCGGCACTATTTCCCAGTCAACATGTTCTGGCCCTCATGCCATTTGGAGTCCTCTCATTTCAGCCATACACAGAAGCTGGCTTTGTCGACTACCTCCTGTATCCTCCTTATAACTTTTCTTAGCTCTGAGCTCGAAAATGCAAACCTTCTTTTGAATAACGTCGCCCTCTTCTTTTCAATGAAGCCTCTATCCCCCTCTCACAGGTGGTGATACTCGACAGTCCATCCCTATTCTCCGTACTCTTCGATTAATTTCTCATACCTCTTCTCACTCCGTTCTCTCTTCCGATGGCATTGTCAGCTCTAGCAAAATTCCAGTTTCCCGTTCTGTGATCCAGAGGACTGAGTCCTGTCTTTTTGTTGGTTTTAGGAGTGGAAATATTAACAGTCTTTGTAAATCCGCGGTCAGCTCCCAGTATCCCTCCCATATTTCGGCTGTCTCGTATACTTTATTTGAAGGCCTAATCTTATGTCCATTTTCCTCCTTCTGGAAGTATATCCTTCTGCGCTTTTCGTCTTTTGGGTACTCTCCCCTATTATATCCCTCGATCTTCTCCTTGAGTGCTGCGCTTATGACACCGAGGACTTGATTGTGACGCCATGTATAGCTGTCTAGTGCTAGCCTGTAGTTTGACAATATGTTTCACCGTCGCTTTCTATCCGCATCTACATTAAGCAGTTGTTTGTATGTTCCATCGGAATAAATTCGCCGGTGAAGGTTAAAACGTCGAAAGTAGACTTGACCAAGAAGGATGTTCTTGCCTGTTCCCGAGCCTAAAGTTCCTTCCACGAGATTCTGCGACTGACCACATATGCCTTTCATCTCAGGCAGTGTCCCTGTTGACTACATTGCACCAAATGTACATTTCGCCTTTCTTCTTCCTCCTTTCTCACTTCGTGTACCACTGCCTCTTTCATCTCTTTTACATTGCTCATGTCAAATGGCTTGAAATTGTGCAACCCTGGACCGGCTCTTGCTTCTTGCGTCGCTCTGACGATATCGGCATGCCTTAGCTTTCCGATCGACCTGTTTAATGCTTCTTCCACTTTCCATTTCCTCCCTGTTCGTACCTTTGGAGGGTTTTCTTGGGTGTTCTTATCTTTCGAATACCTTAGCATCATTACTGTCCTTGTCTTTCCTGCCTTGTATTCTTGGGTGATTGATGTTATCGGTAGTTGCAGCATGGGATTTCCATATAGTGCAATTGTACTCAGTGGTTTAGCAAGACCAAGCTATTTTCTGATAAACACACTGCATCTTTGTGCCATCCTTTCTACTCTACTCGAGGATATTCCGTACATTTGCAATGGCCACATTACCCTTGGGTACAGTCCAAATTGCAGAATCCAGCATTTAAATTTCCCCGGGAATGTTGTTCTGTCAATTGCCTTTATTCCCTGTTTTAATAAATCGTGTGTTTCTTTGCTTTGCTTCTTGTCATTTAGTAAATCTCTGTACCATCTGCCAAGACTCTTTACTGGTTATTCTTTCACCGTTGGTATATCTGCACCTCCTATCCTGGATTTCAATTATTTTGGGACTCCATTTGGACGCTTCGAGAATTTTTGGATTTGAATTTTATTCTCGTCTATCCTATTAGTTCGTCCAACCGCTCTAACGTTCCATCTGCTGCTTCTCTACTCTCTGATAATACAGTAACGTCGTCCATAAAAGCCCTTAATGGTGCCTTTGTAACATATTTCTCACAGTTTGTTGTTCTTAGTAACATATCCATTACTAGCACAAATAAGATGACTGATATCGTGCATCTAGCTGCAATACTTACTTCAAGCCGATGCCACTACTTTGTGAACTTGCCTGCTGTAAATTGCATCCTCAATTTATCGTAGTAGCGCATGAGCATTCGCTGAACATCTCCTGGAATCCAAAAGAAGTCCATAGCTGTTCGAATTAGATCTAGCCATACACTGTACAGGTTTTTCTTCAGTTGTTTTGCACAGCTGATAGCTTGCCAGATGACAAATGAATGTTCTATGCATCCAGAGATCCCTGCCTTTTAGATTGCTTCATTAACATATCCGTTATGATGTACGAAACTTATGATTCACCTGGTAATGACTCCAAATATGCTGTTACCATCGGTATTTAGTAGTGAAATGGGTGTGAATTGCCCTAGTATTTTTGCCTCCTTTCTTTAGGTATACACCATCGCCCTGCTACGTCTTTCTACTTCCACATTTCTCCTATCAATGCAAATAGTTGTAAACGAAATTTCGGGCAATAATTATAAACCTTGTAGCTAACTCCATCGTTCCCTGGTGAACTTTTTGCTCTTTCTTTTCTAACGAATTCATCAATTTCTTTCTACCTGATGTCACTCGGATGCAATGGTACCATTGGTCCAGGTGGTTTCTTATGCCCTAGCATTCCTGGAAGTACTTTATTTCTTTCAGCATCGCTGTGTGTCCCTTTAAGATGGTGTTCGAACTCTTCTTTAGAGCAATCCAATCTTCCGCTCTTACGTTCAATAAACAAACACTTAGCATATTAATATGGGTTGTTTACAAAATTGCGATAGTTCTTTTCTCTCGCCTTTCTTCTGTTCTTCCTTCTTTCCTTTCTTTGTTGTTCTCTTCATATAGTTGCTTTAACCCTTCCCTTTCTTCTTCCTTTGCATCCCTCCATTTGGTTCTGACTTTTTTCTTCTCTTCTCCTATCTTTGCGATACGTCTTTCTCTCCTCGGTGGTCTGCCCTTTGCCGATGATTCTCCATTTCGAGTTGTTTCAAGTATAAATGTATATATATATATATACATACACACACACACACACACACACACACACACACACACATACACACACACACACACACACATATATAAATATATATATGTATCTATATGTATATAAAATAGATAATAATACACCTATAATTAATAATAGCACAGATAAATCTAATATAATCTGGTTAATAATCCCATTTGCTATGCAAATCAGAAATAATTCAGTTAAGTCAATTTCTCCGATTATTAATAAGCACTCTATTATTAATGTTAGATATTATGAAATAATTTATAATAAAATTATTAATATTGATATAGTTTAGCCTTCAACGTATCTACTATTATATCTTCCATAAACAGTAAGAAAGTAGACAAATTCTACTTAAATAGAAACACCAACAATAACAACTTCTATAACTCCCCTGAACTTAGCATACATTCTGTAAATTAGAATAACTTTGCTAAGCATGATAGTACATCTTCTAAAAACAGAATCCTAGAAATAACACTATAATAATAAATAAATCCCCCTCATGAAATACTTATATGAATAATAATACTTATAGTGATTGTGATCGTAGGATTAGAAATAATGGTTTATTTAAGAACGCCTGCAAAATAAATAACTTAAAATATCAATGTACATTAAAAACTCTAGAAAATATATATTATTATATTTAGGCTACCGAAAATTAAATTAAAAATCGTATTTCTACTCACATACATTTAGAAGAAACACAAATCCAACTCGACAGGACTAAGTAAATCTATATGGGATTTTAAGGATAAAAATATCAATTTTATTATTAAATGGGATATAGTAGCTTTAGTGCCTTTTTATAAAATTAACAAAAAAAAATGTTTACTTTGTTTAAACGTAAAGATTTTTATTCTTTCGTCTAAATATCACCTACATAACCTCAGGGACGAATGAAATTGACTTCTTTAGACATGGGAAAATATGTATTCTACAAATATAATTAGATTTCCAATTCCCTGTCTCACCTTCACAGTTGCACACTTTAAACCATAACCCTTGCTATTACTTTTATTTACTGCATTGTGGGGAAATTAGAGTATTTATTAACAATGTCCACATAGTATATTAATAATTTTATACTTTGATATTATAACTATTGCTTTATATTTGTTTAAAAATACCCTCTGTATTAATTTATACTGGAATAACACTTCCTTTACTTAAATTGAAATATCACGTCTCTCATACTATATCCTCTATACTTTTTTATTTTCTTTCTTATACATTTTTTACCCAATTTTAAAGCTAGTAATTACTAATTTCAATTACTAATACCCATTTGAATCCGCCATTCATGATAAATACCAATTGTACACACCCATCTCTCCCTCTCCTTAAATATATTATTGATATATATTTTCTCCTTCAACTTATTATTATTATTATTATTATTATTATTATTATTATTATTATTATTATTATTATTACTTTAGTATTCTTTACTTAACTATTTTTATTTATTAATTCAATGTATATAGATATATTTTCCTAAACCTTTTAAAATTTATATTAAAAAAGAAACATAAATTATCTTTATATATACTTTATATAATATATATTCTCTATTTCCCTTAGCTACAATGACTATCTATTACCTCCCCTTGACCACTAGTTTGTACATGTACATAAGCGTAGGATCTACTAAATAGAAATTTATTAAACGTTTTGTTTGATATAAAAAATTATATCCTTGTTCTCTTATTGTATACATGACATATCAATTTCATTTGTTTCATTTATTTATTTATTCACTTATTTATTTATTTCACCGTTACCGTATTTTATAAATGAATAGAAACATGATTTATTTTAAAAACAAATGACCGATGGAATTTCTTTGGCTTACTTGATTAATACAAAATATATCTAGGGATGTTAGTTTTTCTTACCAAAATAAGTTTGTTTTATAAATACATTATTTTAATAATCCACAACTATTTATCATCATGTTTCATCGAACTCTGTTTTGAATAAAGGTACTTTTGTGTATGAATATACATATTAATATACAATAACTCCTCTATACATTTTTCTCTGCATTTAATTGCTACACAGATATGTACATATATTTATTATATATATGCGTGTGAATATGTACAAGCACATATATAAAATTATATAATTAATGTGTCTATGTATATACAAGTGTTCTAACGTATTCACATATATACACACACATTCAAATAAACACACACAAATATATGCATATATCTATAATTCTATTTCTTTTCGATCTTTTACTTATTGATTTGCACACCTATAAATCTAAGTGAATTTGTACTGAATCTATTGGATAAATATTTTGACTATGAATAATTTCTACTTGATACTAACCACTATAATAATGGACTATGAATATATTTACTCAATATTAATACTTAAATACATCGTAAATTGCTATCTATTATATATCTCTACGCCTCCTAACTCTTATCCTGAGTGTATAAATATATATTTGCTTTCCCTCTGAATATACACCCTATGCCACTTTAAAAGTTTATACCAAATTTATCTATATAACAATACTCAGTTTGCTGTAATGTTCCATGTACTTAACACCTAATAATATAATGGTATATCTATTTTTCTGCCTCTGGCGAGATTCTGCTTTAAAAGATGATTTAATTATTGCAATTATAATCTTTAAAGTACGAAATGAAACAGCTGCAAGTGATTATGCTTATTTCTCTAATTTATAAATATATTTATTAATTGGTTTATCACCATTTTATTATTTTTCTTATATATATATATATATATATATATATATATATATATATATATATATATATATATATATATGTGTGTGTGTGTGTGTGTGTGTGTGTGTGTGTGTGTGTGTGTGTATGTCCGTTTTATTGCGAGTAAGAGAGCGAACCACTCCCACTCCAGTATAGGAAGACCATTAACAGGTGGTTTCTGGGTGCATTCTCATCCTCGGCACTGGACCCCTGTCTGCTTCTCAGTTCTCTCAGTGCCGAGGACGAAAATGCACTCAGAAACCAGCTAAGTTACTGGTGTTCCTATGCTGGAGTGGGAGTGGTTCGCTCAAATCGAAGTAAAACGAACACAGGTTGTGCGTCAGTAACCAGCTGGAAAAAAGAATTTTCCCTTGGGTTAAAATGTAGTAGCATTTGTTACGCATGGAACAACCAAGTGATAACTAACATTGTTTAGTACTATTACTATGCGAATATCTTTCAAAGATTCGTTTATACATTGCATGTAGGAACGGATAGCTGGCAACTCTAGCAGGCAAGTGTCCATTATCGAGGACAAGAATGCATCTAGAAAGCAGCTGGTCTACTGGCGTTGCTATGCTTGCGTGGGAGTGGTTCGCTCCCTTACTCGCAGTAAGACAGACACAGGTTTGTTTCGCTAACCACCAGGGCAAGATGTTTCTCTGGGGTTAAAATGTAGTAACATTTGTTTTGCATGGAACCGCTACGTAAAAGTAGTAACTAACACTCCCCATCTCCCTCTCTCTCTCTGTGTAGATATATATATATATATATATATATATATATATATATATATATATATATATATATATATATATATATATATATATATATATATATACATATATATATATATAGAGGGAGAGAGAGAGAGAGAGAAAGAGAGAGAGAGAAGAAGAAGAAGAGAGAGAGAGAAGAAGAATAAGAAGAAGAAGAAGAAGAGAGAGAGAGAGAGAGAGAGAGAGAGAGAGATCTGTCATGTATCTTAGATACCATGGCGTTGGATTGCCGCGCATATACAACAATGAAAATAAATCTATCAATCTATCTATCAATATATCTCTCTCTCTACCTGTCTATCAATCTATCTATCTTTCTGTCTATCTATCTATCTATCTATCTATCTTCTATCTATCTATCTATCTATCTATCTATCTATCTATCTATCTATCTAACTATCTATCTATCTATCTATCTATATTCCCCCCATACGGAATTAACCCATGAATTTTGGAAACTCTGGAGGACACCAAACTCAATATTAAGATCATTGAGATACCTGGGGGCTCCATCAGATCACAGGGATCTAGGACGTACTTCGAAAATACCACATGCAGTAATGAAAACTGCGTACTATGTAAGATTAACCATGGTATTAATTGCTAAACTAGAAACGCAATCTGAAGTATAAGGTGCATAGAAGAATGGGGTAAGGACAGAAACACGGCATACATGTAGGAGACCTCTAGGAGAATATCGGAAAGACTAAACGTAGATTGGAGAGAATATAGTGATAAGAAACAGTCCTCCATAATCTATCAACATGCCAAACACCAACATGGCGGCACACTGAACCGAATTTACATCTGCATGTTGTCCAGGAACCCGCAGCACTCATCACTTAGACAAATACAAAAGTACGTTCTTAAAAATGAAACCTTACCTGTACTAAAAAAGGAAATACACGTAAAAGGTACAGATAGCCCAATGCCACAGAAACTACAGAAGATACATACATAGGTACATTCGTAAGCAGAAAGTCAAGCAGGTAAATATATACATACACATACATATATATACATACATACACACACACACACACACACAAACACACACACACATATATATATATATCTACAGAGAGAGAGAGAGAGAGAGTGAGAGAGAGAGAGATATGTTAGTAGGTCGGTACGTAAATAATACAGACAGACAAGCGCAGACACATAAGGAGACAAAAATATATGACCATATATATATATATATATATATATATATATATATATATATATATATATATATATATATATAAATATATATACACCATACATACGCATGCACACAGACACATATAGACACACATGCATATACGACAAGCGCATGTGCATACTCACACGCATTTCTTTTCATTTACTTCTTGTTATTTCTGTCTTTCAGAGAAATCAGATGATGGCAGAGATTCCCCCATTGCTTTCTCATCTTTTAGTTAGTTCGGATTCCCTTTGATTGGATGTTACAGAGAGCGAGATTTTCTTTCAAGATTATTCTAAGCCTCAGTTTTCTTCTGTCCTCTCCTGATGACATTTACCCTTATCGTTTGATGTTCATTTTTAATCAGACCAATACGGATGATCAACGTCTCAATGTTTATCATTTTCAAGTCGGCGAGCTGGCAGAAATGTTAGCACGCCGGGCGAAATGCTGAGCGGTATTTCGTCTGTCTTTACGTTCTGATTTCAAATTCCGCCGGGGTCGACTTTGCCTTTCATCCTTTCGGGGTCGATAAATTAAGTACTGGGGTTGACCTAATCGACTAACCGCCTCCCAAATTTCAGGCCTTATGCCTAGAGGAGAAAAGAAAAGAACGTTTATCCTTCCTGTTATGTCCGACAAAATATTGGTCTTCTTTTAACGCTTGCGTCATTTTTTCTTTACCTTTTCTACGTTTGCAAATTCCGTTGCATCAGTTTTCATCACTATTGATGACCTTCGCAAAACCTCTGGATCGACTTCCTACTTTTCTTTCAGTTCACGACACGCATTATGTCGTGACTGCTTTTCATTTTCTGTGAGCAAACGAGGTACGAATTATGCTGCAACTCTTTTCATTAGCAATTCCTCGCTCAAAATTCGTTGGCAGGAGCTCTAGGACACACCTAGCATATCAACAAGTTCGTTAGTTATTCAGTGATGGTCTTCCAAGATTAGGTCAGGAATTTTCAATATGTTTTCATTCGTTCAGGAACTCGACGGTCGTCCTGAACGAGGTTGGTCTTCAAGCAACAAGTGACCATTCCTAAAGCGTGAAAGCCACTCGTACACTTGTGTTTTGCTCATGGTACAGCATCCTTGTAAGCTATTTGAAGCATGACAACTATTTCGCCCATCGTTTTCCCTAGCGGAAAACAGAAATTCATGGAAGCATACCGCTCCTTCGTTTCAGCCGTCGCAAAAATCAACGAAAGGGGGAGAAGAATTTCATAACAAAGATGCGCCACGAGGCAATACGGCCTCACACGACGACCCTTGTGATCAGACTGATGCCAGAGGGTTGCATCAAGTGACTTCTAGCGGCGGAAGTCCGAAATACAACGGACTTGCCCAATAAAGAATGTTTCCGGTTACTTTTGGGTATCCTCTCGTATGATGTGGCATCAATAATAAGTGACATGCCTTCGCTGCGCTTGCATAAAGAAGTGTGCTGATGATTACCTCTAAGGACAATTCATTGGTAGTTTTGAGTTTTGAGGTTTTTTATGTCTCCTTAATTATAGTTTCCTTACGCAGCATTGGCTGCAATCATATTATCATCGAAATTATTATTTATGGCCGCATCTAAAGTTTATAAAAAACGAAGCTACGAAAAGAAGAAACCCGTTCGATCAGGTTGTTGTTGATGGTTATTTTTGGTGTTTTGTTGGCTGTATCTTAGAGAAGGCTGATAGGTGTTTTGAGTCATGTTAACTGTTAGCTATTACGCTGAAATCTTCATATGGTGAAATCCCAGAGTCATGTAATTGTTGGAGATAGAAACGGTCATATTTGGATAAAGTATTGCTACCCAGGATTTTTGAAATAATGATTGTAGCTTTACATTTTAAAATATGTGTAGGTAATTAATCATCAAAGATAACAGTAAAACATTCGGATGTATTTCATGGAACAGCTTGTTTTATCTGATTTCTAGTCACTTATATTTTAACAGCTGTTAACTTTGACACATAGCACTGTTAAAACTACCATATTTTAGTTTATATTGTATGAAAGTTTAAATTATTAACGTTATACTTAGAGATATTTTCATTTAAACATCTGATTCAATGTCTTTAATCATTGCTCATTAAAAGATGTATTTACTTCTCGATGCAGCATTATATTTATGAATTCGAACTAACATTGTTTTTACGTAACTCTGCTAATAATGTATAATTACTGGCATGAACAATTACTGGTATATTGGAAAGGTATATCTATAATTCACTAAAAGCAACTATATTTAACGTCTGTCAGCTTCTTTATTCGATGTCGTAAGCGATTTGTTAGATTTGTTAGATTACCCACGCAATAAATCCAGTACAGACATAAGTTATGTATGCCTGTGATTATTAAAAGATAAATTCAAATAACATCAACACATAACTTTGAATGTACATACCCCAGAATCATAAAGATGAAAGCAGTATTATTTTAAAACTAAATCACTAAGTACAATATGCGTAATACTATGTACACATCCAGGTATTCGAAACTTATAACGATGTGATATTAAACGAGCCATAAACGACAGTAAATGTTTCATTTCAAACGATGAGATTAATAGTTTAGGAAATGGTAATCTTATAAGCAAGTTCTCATTTCAGACAATATGTAAACGATAGCGTTGCTGATCAATTTCACTTTATCTTAAAACGACATATATTATACCATAGATGTTTTGAACATTAAGTATTAAATTACAAAATATGTTTTATAGTTCTTATATAACTTACAATATATCATTAGAGGACACGATATTATGTTCCTTTTAGTATTTAGCCTCATCCATATACGTTCGGGTTTCAAATCTTGCTTGGTATTGATGATAATATTGATATCAATAAATTGTTCATTTCAGTTGGCAAATATTCTACTGCAGCAAACAAAATGCAGCAAATCGCCTTCCATATGACATATATTCACTTGTTAAATACTAACACTATTACTTAAATTCATTGAATAATCAAGTATATTGCTATTTTCTTCCTAAGCATAGATAATACCTAGATACATACATATATAACTGTATGTGTGTGCATGTGCGTATATGTATATATATATATATATATATATATATATATATATATATATATATATATAAGATACCGGGATCCAGGTGTAGGAAGAAAATTATCTTCGAGCAATCCGTAGTGAATATATATAAAAAAAACAACTTTCAGGAACAAAAGTGGTTTATTGAGACGTAAGGCTGTAGATTTTGTTTTCTTTATCGAGGAACGATCGGGTGAAAAAAAAATCCTTTTTGTATTCCTCGGTGGGCAAACAGAGTTGCGAAGTGTGCGAAAAAGAATACAAGAGTTACGTAATGGAGTATGGGAAATCCAGGCTACATATGTTTCATAGCGAGTGTAACTTCAGAAGTGGTAAAATCCAAGTGAATTGTATGCCGCCGGCTACTCTTCAGGCCAAGGCTACATTGACGCAAGTGGGTACATCCTGACGCAAAGATTCAATCAGAATACATACATGCATACATACATACATACACACACGCACACGTACACACACACACACATACATACATACATACACACACACACATACATATATGCACACATAACACATGCATATATGTGTATGCATGTGTGTATGCGTCTGCATGTGTGCGAGTGCAGTTCTTATAAATCCTAAAATGCTGGTATATAAATTTACTATCAAAAGCTGATCATATGAATGTCGTAATAGAATGTTAGACAGGAATGTATATCTTGATAATGAAGAGAATTCAAAACTCAAGGATATCTTTTGGAAAATGCCAATCTTTATGATTTTCTCAAAGATATATAAGGTGATACTGAATTAGCTGTTTTCACATTATTTTTGCCTTTGTTGGTGTATGCTTGTACAAACGTTAGCATTAAATATGACAAGCATACACGTAATATGCACACAATACGGATATCATATAGGAAAGTTGGAGCATGTTCTGTAAATGTGTTCACGATGAATTTTGCATGCAACTTAGAAAAGAAACACACGGAACGAAAGAAAGAGAGAGAAAAAGGGAGAAGGAAAGAGACAGTGAGATTTGTACGTGACGTTGATTTCACGGAATCTCTTTTTCTATAATATTGTAAGTGTGCTAACCGCACTCTTGCGCTCACATGTGCTAGAAATAACAACTAAATGTGTCTGAAATTACACCTACTCTAAACACTGCGTATTTATATAATCGCTGATGTCACGGGATCGATGTAAACTCATTTTTTCAAAACGTCATTGCTAAACCAAACCTTAGCCATCACTCGCTGGCTATCATGGTCTAGTAACATTCACCATACTTTTGCGAATAGTTTTGTATGCTTTTGTGAGTCGTGAGCAAAGCGTGACACCCACTCGGCTCGCTTACACAATACTTGGCGGACCTTGCATGATATGACATGGATGGGTAGGAGGGCTGCATCATTTGACACTCATTTTCAGATGAGTAAACTGGAACAACGTAAATGAAGTGGATAAATACAGGACACAATGAACAATTCAGTCCATGCGTCGAGCCGATGTTTTCGTGACTGTAAGCTCAACTTTCTAATGACAAGGTTATGTACCTTCACACTGAATCATCAGTAATAACAAACATTTTAAACAAAAGGCAACAAAATATAAATTAGAAACAAGTAGGCATGTAATTCCTGATTTTCTCATAAAATAGCGATGAAAAATTTCACAGGGACACCACCAGCAGGAAAACAGTAGTTAAATTCTTTATGCTGCTAAATTGGAAGTAGTGACCATAAAACTTTCCGTGAAGAATAGATAATTTGATGAAAAAGATACAAAAGTAATTAGTTGTTGATATTTAACTTATTTTGAATAGAAACAATTTCTGACAGTTTTCGCTGTTATTAAATCACATCAGTGTATTTCTGACTTCGCGATATTTCTGTAACAGAGAGAGATGAATAAATTGCTAAGTGGTTGATTAAATCAGTACCCAAGTGAGTGGGAAATTAAAGAAAAAAAGTTGAAATGGCAGTGTCACTATATACCATGAGAAATTGAAGTATTATTTTTACTCTATTCGATAAATTATTATGTATTCTATGTCATATATCAGTTAACTGTCTTATAGTTAAGTGGTTATCAATTTAGAATGCAAAACCAAACCAGAACATGCCCTAAGCAAGGACAATGCTCCCTACAACAAAGCCCATTTAACTCTGAAAGCAACATATATTCACCGTGAGTAGTTTTTTCATTTTTGAACTTATATTTTTCGGATAACAAACAAACCAAGATAAAATTAAAATAGAATTGTTATATATATATATATATATATATATATATATATATATATATATATACATATCTATCTATCTATCTATCTATCTATCTATCTATCTATCTATCTATATATATATATATATATATATATATATATATATATATATATATAAGGTAAGCGATCTTTTAATTTTGTATGAGGATAGTGCTTTTCCTAACAACTGACAAAACCGATACAGAATACGATTAAATAATATATATATATATATATATTGAAACTATTTTACTTTCCTTGAACAATTTTTATCGAATGTCTGAGCTCATTTGAACACATTAATTCATTTTAAATCGTTATTTATTGCTCACATATTTATTGAACTATAGAATCTCAATTTTGTCCATGTTCTTTTTTAAAACGGCAAACAAAATGTTTACATATATATTACATACATATAGTAAATATATTTCACTGAAAACAAAAGCCAAAAAAAAGTCTACAGAAAACAAAACCTATATTCAAATGTAATATATGTATTACTGACTAGAGCTAGCGTGAAATTAAATGATTTCGAATGCAGTAAATAAAATATATATTAAATTTCAATGAATACATTCATTATATTCCAATAAATGCACAGGTAAGGATAACTATGGTCGAATGTTGAATTTGGAACGTAAAAAAGTAATTAACGGCATATATATCTATAATTATATCTATCTATCTATCTATCTATCTATCTATCTATCTATCTATCTATCTATCTATCTATCTATCTATCTATCTATCTATCTACATATATAAATTATTTAAAATTATAATACAGGGTATCAAGAAATACCACCGCGCTGAAAAAATAGCAGTCAAATCAGACTCTAAAACAACAATAAATGTCCGCATGGCACGATTAGCGAAGACGAAGACCAAATAAAACCAGTAAAAATAAAGATAATTCCAAATCCTGGATTTCTGGCTTTGCATAAATAATAATGCTCTGCCTTCATCAGTGGAATATACTCCAGTACATAAATACAAATACATGTATACCACTTGATAAGATCAATATTTTAAATATCGATCTTATCCTTATTTATATAAATATAATTTCGGATCGCACGAAAGGTTGTTTAGGCGGGCTATTTAAGCTAGTCGTGTGCATACGTGGATATATATGTATGTATACGTCCGTATATGTAAGTATACTGTTTATATACATGTATTTGTATTTATGTACTGGAGTATATTCCACTGATGAAGGCAGAGCATTATTATTTATGCAAAGCAAGAAATCGAGGATTTGGAATTATCTTTATTTTTACTGGTTTTATTTGGTCTTCGTCTTCGCTAATCGTGCCATGCGGACATTTATTGTGGTTTTAGAGTCTGATTTGACTGCTATTTTTTCAGCGTGGTGGTATCTCTTGAAACGCTGTATTATAATTTTAATAATTATTACCTTTGATGGTTTTTTTATTCCCATGCTGACCACTTGATAAGATCAATATTTTAAATATCGATCTTATCCTTATTTATATAAATATTTATATAAATATATATATATATATATATATATATATATATATATATATATATATATATATATATATATATATATATATATATATATATATATATATATATACATAGAAAGAATTTGACTATTACTTCATTTGAAATAGATCTAGAATATTTAATGTTTACCATGAGATACTTGAAATTTTACAACTGGAGAATGTGCTAGTTACCAGTCTCTTCCTTGTCAATCACTTGTAAGCCCAATCGCATCGGTCTGTTAATCTTTAAGTTTCAGATTACTTCTTTCTGCAGTCAACCGTCACTCTTGACTGAATATCCTTTCGTTACAAAGGCTATTTTTATTAATTGTTTTAGTCACGAACACACAAAATCTTGTTCTTGGACTCTTCGCCGTTGATCCAGCGGACCATCCAGAATATGCCCACTTGAGGAGAATGTGTAGTGTCAACACCAAATTCTGCAGCTAAAGAAAACCGAACAATGTGAAATGAAGATTTTGTTCAAGGAATTGGAACTAAGGTTACTTGATCTTGAGTTGAACTCCCTAATTCGTAGAGAACGCGGTTTCGCTTTCTCTTAATGGCGTTTTTAATAACGTAGTTGTAAACCTTAAGGATGTTAGTGAAACATCAATGAGAGAGATTAAATTTTCTAGGACATGCACACATACATAAACACATATAAACGCAAATATATATGATTGATTATGCCTATTAATTACGTCTTATTCTATAAAACCAACAATACACAAGTCTAGTTTTGAAAGACTATATTAATAAGAATCTTGTCTGACAAGTACTATATAGCTGTATCCCTCATTACATCAAGTCAGAAAGCAAATATTTCTTGCAGAAATATTTCGAATTTTTAATTTCGAATATCAACCCAGACGACTGTAGTAAAGTAGAACTAGTACACAATCAAATACATAAGTATATACATAGAAAATTGCTAGTTGCAATGCTTTATAAAACAAAGAAACTATACAGTTTACATCCAAGTAAAGGAAATGTATCATTCAACAGCGAACTATATTTCGGCGAAAATGGCCTTCAACGAAATATCTGATAATTATAATACTTTAGTTGTTTTTTGTTCATACTTTGCACCTACTCTCAATATATATATATATATAATTAATATTTTGGCTTATTAGCAATTTGCCTTTAGGTACATATATATCTTTAGTTCATTAGCTGTGTGACTCTGTATGAAATATTGGCAAGGGTAAAAGATTTTAAAACTGAAATATATACATGCATATAGATATGTGTATATGTATGTATTCTTCTGTCGTTTAGTAGACTTATGCTACTGTTTGTAAACTCTGTCATACATTCATTCTTGTATGTGAATGCATGTGTGCCTGTGTGCCTGTGAGAGTTTGCGTTTGTATATGTAAATAAATGTTTTTAAAAACGAAACTCTTTACAGGACATTCCATTCATCATCTATGAACACTTTTTAAAATATTTCACTTATAATGAAATATTTCTGTGTTGTAAAACAGATTGACTGTTGTCTATATATCTTCTTATATAACGTTATCTATTCAAAGTAAATGTAATTTATTTTTTTACGATGGCTGGACTTGACTATCGTATTATTTTTCCATTCTTTTCACACATCGATACACACTCTAGTACACATATAAAACAAAAAGAGAGGGACATACACAGTTACAAAACATGTAAAGTATTCTGACTGACACATACATATACACCGAAGTCAAGTAATATATTCAGAGAGACTGTTTGGACGATAATATCATAAAGAGTGATGCTAATTGCACAGGAAGGGAAAATGGCAGTTTGTTCAAATGTCATTCAGTAGCAAAGATTTCGCCACAGGTCAGGAAGTTATAATAGCAATAAACATTAGTCTACTTTGGAACGCAAAATTAATTACACAGACGCCGTCAAATACATTTTCTTCCTTTTCTCACAGTAATAGGCGCAGGTGTTGGTGTGTGTTTAAGAAACTTCGTTCCGAACAACGTGGTCTTAGGTTCTATTCTACAGCACAACAATGTCTTGTGCTGTAGCTTCGGGCCAACCAAAGCCTTGTGAGTAGACTTTGTAAGAAGAAACTGAAAGAAGCCTGTCACATATATGTATATGTATATGTGTATATATATATATATATATATATATATATATATATATATATATATATATATATATATATATATATATATATATATATATATCTTGGTTTTTGTTATTGCAAAGTTATATATAAAACAACTTAGCATTGACCTGAAGATTTACTCAACACAGTTATGCTGTGAACATGTTTATTAAATCTTTACAACTTTTAAATTTCAGTCCGCAAGCCTTCATCATATATGTGTATTTTCTTCATTTCAATGCAATAACAAATGCTAGAATATTGTGTTTCCCCTGTGTACAAAGCCACACAAACCAATACCCGAAATAGATATCATTAATGTTCTTTAGAGTTTTTCAGTAAATATGTTTAATATATATCTATATTTAATAAATATATTGAACATAAATATATTTCATAGAAAGTTAGCATGTTAAGCTGAAGACAAGTGTTGGACAGTATCACCATTGCAATCAATGAATGGCCTTGTTTCATTAAATTTCTGACACTACTGATATTTTATTCTAGCCAGTTTCATAGTGATTACGTCGAATTTAACTTTTCGTTGATTGGAGGTGTCCAATATTGTACTTACCTTTTGTTTTCGCTTTTTCAAACTTGTCCATCACGAGGACGTTTTTAAATTCATGACCATTTATAGAGTTTCATATTTGTTTTGCGTAATCTTCGCATCCCTTAGAATGTGAAGATTATGAATGACTTGTAGTGACACCGCATTTCGTTGTGCAGCCATAATATGTTACAAGTTATATTGAGCGCTTTTTCATAAGCCAGTACTGTGTTACCAGTGTTATTACATCACTTGTTAGAGTTATCTCTACTGAATTTCCACAGAAATTATAGCAACTACTGATTTTGTTACGGCGTTTCGTATCCGAGACATCTGATGTAAACAACAACAATGAGATCGAAGATGAAAAATGGATAATGGGCGTATTTGTCATATTTCAGGAGTTTTTGTCCCTTCATCAGCACCCTCCCAACACATTAATCATTCACGAACTCATTGGCTATAATTTCTATTGAAAATCTGTAAAGATAACCTTAACAAGTGGTGTAATAGCACTGCTGCTAACACAGCAAAACGCGGTATTGACTTATAAAAGCATTTAATACACTTTGTAGTATATTCTGTTGACTTAACAACATACCATGTCTTAGAAGATATTTTTATCTATATACCAGCTTCGAAGAATGTGTTTAATATGTACAGTTGTTATATCCAGTAACGTTACGCTGCTATATTTAGTGGCTATTTAAGCAATGAGTTCGTTGATCATTAATGGGTTGGATGGGTGCTGATGAAGGAGTAAAAGCTCCTGAAATATGTCATATACGCCTATTATCCATCTTCCCTCTTCGATCTCATTGTTGTTCACATCAGCCGCCTCAGATACGAAATGTCGTAACAAGATCTGTACTGGTTATAATTGCGATAGAAAATATGTAGAGATAACCTCAACATGTGAAGATTACATTTTAAGATCTATGTTCGAATTCTTCATAGATAATCCGTTTCTGTTAACCAGCTGAAATATTTCCTGACATATTCATATCAGAAATTGGCGGAAGTCTAATTGCATTTCTATGTTTGAAAATCCTTTCAGCGGCAGGAAGTTAAAGACACATTCGTAAAAGGAAAAAATTCAAACATTTATTTGGATAAAATCATTTCCAGATACGTTAGAATTTAAATTGCGATATGACTGATAACGTTGTTGAACAAAAATCATCTCACGCATATTTAAAGACAACGATATCAAATGTTTTGTTTTCTTCATATTTTGCGCCTTTTCATTGGGGCTTCATTGTTTCTAAACCGAGTAAAATATATAACTGCGTCGAACATGTCTTCCAATCTAATAACACTTGGTGCCGCTCCTCTCTACAAAGTATTCTCTGTTAGGGTGAGCACACTTCCCTCCCTTGCTTTTTAAACGGGGTCAATGCCGCAAAATTTCGTTTGGAATTCTCAGACCTAATGACAGTTGTTCTTGAATACCGTTTATGATAGTCAACGGAATCGCCCTCAAAACTTTGTTTCATTGTTCTCCAGAAAGTATTGTTCGTGTCTTGAAAGGATGGATCCAAGTCACGTCTGCGTTGAGACTTGAACATATAATAGGCCAATTATTTCTCATTTATTCTAATATTTATAATAACTGATTCTGACAACCTGCTGCCCTTAATGCAAGGCCATCTTGTTATATAACGTATTAGATTTTACACATACATACATGCATACATATATACATACATACATACATACGTGCATACATGCATACATACATAAAAAACATACATACATACATACATACATACATACATACATACATACATACATACATACATACACACACACATAAACATACGCATGCACACATATATATGTACTTACATATATATATATATATATATATATATATATATATATATATATATATATATATACACACACACACACATATATATATATATATATATATATATATATATATATATATATATATATTCATATATATATATTCATATATATATATATGTATACGTATATATACATATAAATACATTATATGTGTGTATGTGTATATATGTATGTATGTATGCATGTATGTATATGTAAAATTAATATATATTCAGCAGTATCATAGCTAGATGAAAAGTCATAAATGATCATTGGGTTAGTTAAAATGATTTTGACACATTCCGAATTCCAAAGGAATTTACTGCAGTTACCACGAAGAAATAAATTCTCCTATATGGTAAAAGGTGCAAAGACACCATATCTGCCCAGTGTTACCCTCAATCGGATTCCCAGACGCAACGTTTCTAGCTCTTTAGCCGTTATCAGCGGGAAATATGAAAGTAATGTTAGCACATGAGCAAAGTCATGGAGCGAATAGTTCGAACGAAACTAATTGCATTCCTTGAAGAGAATAGCTTGCTGACTGACACACGGCAGTTTTCGACCACGTAGAAGCTGCTTGACACAGTATTTTTACTATTACGACTAGATGTTAAAACAGCTGCTCAACAACTCAAATGTTGACGTAACTTATGTCGATTTTAATATTGGCATAGTCGAAAAACTTGGAGAATCGCTACATGATTTTCTTGGAGAATAGGTAATGTTATGCCACACTCAATTTGCCTGGGTACTTATCACTTGGAAAGAAGCTTTGAAAACATATATGATATAGTAATAATATATAATAATATATAACATATATTTTAACTAGTATAGTTTCAACAAATATATATATATTTGAGACTTGAAATGAGAAATATTTAAGTTTAAAAGTTAATCATGTTTCGTCATATTTACTCTGCTCATTAGCTATTTCATGACTTATACATTCGTACACTTGGCTTTAATTAATGCACCGGGGACAAATTAGGGAGAAAGGAGATCTCTCTAATTAGCATTTCGTTAGATAAGATACACTGAAAAATATCATATTTATTTATAATCATTTACCCAGCGAAAATTAAATATGTCATACCAATCTAAGTGTTAGAAATATTGAATATACTAAGAAAATAACTCAGTTTCATTTTTCATGTATTCACATGTTCTTTTCTCAAATGTTATAAAATTATATGATACTCATAAAGACTGTGTTAACGTACCAGAAAGAAATATTTGTTCAAAGTTTCGATAAATAGAATATATACAGTGTACGAAGTGTTTGTAGTAATGCGGACTTATTCCAATAGTTGATGTGAGTTATATAAATTGAGGTTGAAAATAAAATTAATGAACCTGCCAAATATGACTATTACCTGTATTTCAAAGTGCCAGCCTTGTGACATTTCGTATCACGCTGAAGATCCTGTAAACGGTAAGCATATCTGCAGATTGCTCAGCCGCTTCCCCGTTAAGTTCCCATGCATGTTGTTCCAATGATTGGATCAAGTGGAAGCCTCTTTATAGTGACCAACTGAGTGCAAGTCTCATACATTCATAAATACATACATACTTACATGTATACACACACACACACACACACACACACACACACACACACACACACACACACACATATATATATATATATATATATTCCCGTAAGAGTTAGAGGTAGGTTGGGAAGCCAACCAACTAGTGGGTAGTACCTATCCAATATACTGCTGGTAGTGAGACCAATTATTAATACCTAAGTGATGACTATTGAGTGGGAATTTCGCAATTGAGTGTCATATATGGGCAGGGGGTAAAAAGTGGATTGCCCTTCATTTATACGGCAAAAAGAAAATAGAGGGAATACAAAATTGACATACATCAGCCGGTAGACATTCTATTATGTCTATTTAATCCAAAACCAAAGGAAGTATTATAAGAATATATACACATGCAATATATACTAGTAATACATAAAATAGTAAAAGATTAAAAGATCAGTTCCTTCCGGCCGTTTCTGCCAAGAGATCACGATATCCTCCATGCTAGCTCCATCTCTTCAGTGTTCTGTAGGGATGGGTAGATAGAGTTTGGATGTTGAGTGTGCCTCTAGGCTTCATCAGAGGGTCTAAATGCTTAGGAGAGCCGATGCATACAAGAGTCAGTTACTAATAGGTACAATATATTTTTCTTATTGAAGAGAGCATAAGAAGAATAGGAGCAAGACTTGGAGTGTGAGAGGAGTAATGTGGAAGTTATTGACTGGAATACTCGCAGAGTCAATGTACGAACATGTGGAAAAAATGGAGTCCTACCACATGAGCAGAAGGGTTGCAAGCATAAATACAGAGGTACTAAGGATCAACTCCGGATAGACAAAGCTGTACTTAGAGACTGCAAGAGGAGGAAAAGTAACTTAGCCATGTTATGGATCGACTATCGTAAGGCAGATGATATGATCCCACATTCTTGGATTATGGATTATATCAACCTATTTGGTATTGCATCGAATGTTGAGTGATTGCTAGGAAAAAGTATGGCGAATTGGAGGACGGACCTGACAGCATACGGAAGAAGTTTAGGGGCAGTAGAAATTAGGAGGGGCATCTTCCAAGGAGACTGCCTGTCCCCACTGATCTTTTAACTGTGTTTGATGCCACTAACACTGATTTTGAGGAAAGCAAAAGCTGGGTATGTATTCAAAAGCCGCCCACAAAAAGTCAACCATTTGTTATTCATGGATGACCTCACACTTTATGGTAAAGATGAAGCCCAAGTCAGTTCCCTCGTTGATACGGTGTATACATTCAGTGCTGATATCAGAATGGAGTTCGGACTGAGAAAGTGTGGTGTGTTAGTATTGAAGAGAGGCAAAATCAAATGTATGGACGGGCTAACGATACCGTCGTGGGAGGTTATGAAACAGATACAAGAGACGAGCTATAAGTACTTGGGGATATTGGAAATGGATAAATTGATGGAGAAAGAAATTACAGAAAAATTTAAGGTGGAATACTTCCGCAGACTGTGACTGTTCCTTAAGTCGAAATTAAACGGACGGAATAAGATCGAAGCTATCAACAACAGGGCGGTTTCACTCCTTAGATATGGAGCAGGGGTAATCGCATGGACAGTAGACGAACTAAACAACTTAGACAGAAAGACAAGGAAGTTGCTAACTAGATATGGGTCACTCCACCCAAAAAGTAATACAGACAGACTGTATGTACCAAGAAAAAGAAGGAGAAGAGGGCTTATTGGATGCAAACACAAAATTAGAGCAGAAGAAAACAACGTTGCAAGGTATGTAAAAGATACCACAGAACTGCTATTATTAGAAATAAGAAGGTCAGGCTTATGCAGGATATGAAAGATTGCAAAGATAAAGCACTATACAAGTAATTGAAAACGAATGAAACTAAAAATAGGTGGGTAAAGAAAAGAATGCATGGTCAATTTTATAGGGATGTTGAAGATAAGACAGAGAGAGAAAAAAATGGCTGTGGATGACTAAAAGTGATTTAAAACCAGAAACGTAGGCTCTAATTTGTGCTGACCAAGAACAAGCACTAAGAGCAAATTACATTAAATACAGAATAGACAACACATCAGAAAGTGATAAATGCAGAATATGTGGACAAAACGTGAAACCGTATGGCATATTACCAGCCAATGTACGCCACTAGCCCAGAAGAAATAGGAATATAAAAGACGCCACTACAATATAGCTAGACTTGTCCATTGGACACTTTGCAACAAGTATGGACTTGACAGAGCAAAGAATTGGTACGACCACAAACCTGAAGGCATCGTCGAAAATAGAAATGGAAAATCCTATGCGATTTTATGATTCAGTGCAACCATGAGATAGAGAACAGTAAGCCAAACATAGTCTTAATAGAGAAAGAAAACAAACTATGCTGGATCATAGATATAGCATGACCAGCTGACAAGAAGGTATGCGATAAGGTAGAAAGAAAATTTGAGAGATATGACAGTTTAGCTTGGGAAGTTAAGCAGTTGTGGTCGAGGAAAAAGGCAGTGGTAGTACCAATAATTGTCGGAACCCTGGGAACAGTGAGCAAACATTTCGAGAAGTACGTGGAACAAATGGGGGCTGCAATAAGGGTGGAGCACTTGCAGAAAAATCACTGCTTGGAATTGCTCGAATACTCCGGAAGGTGCTCGAAAAATAAGCGGTGTTACCGTAGTTCACTGGTAGTGAACAGGTGAGGCTGTAGTACATTGCCAGCGTTAGAACCTGTGCAAAGACAATGGTAATAATAATAATAATAATTGACAATTGTATCAACACATCTACAGCAGAAAGGGCCAAGTATTGTGAAATATTTTTAAATGCCAGTTGTAATGACATTTGAACATTACCTGTTTAAAACTAATTTCTTCACTGATGAACAAAATGACACAAGCAATATCGTTTTCTCAGAAATTCACAGCAAATCCCATTTACCAATCCGTGATAGCAAACCAATAAACACCAGGCTATAATGTGGTGCACTGCAACACAGCATAATCTTTAAAATAAAACTGTACAGATATGGCGGAAACTAGAATTTGACATATCTATGTGAAGATCAAATCCCTGCTAATGTCCTCAGAAATTACTGTAAGAAATTTGCCGCCTCTTTGAGTCACTTTAATTTCACCTCTGCTTTACTTGCGGCTTATTTCTAAAAAGCTGGAAATTACCTCCGTGTCTTCGATGCATGAGATGGAATATAGCGACGATCCATCAAAATAGCGACCATATCTTTAGCAGCAAACTAATGAAATCAACAATCCATTAACAAGTGCTAGTGTACCTCTACAGAAAAGCCCACTCATTTTAACAAATTAATTCGTCTTCGATGACATTATAGCATGCCATATCTTCTATGAATCTTTTCTTTCTCAAATATAATTACACGCATTCAGGTTCCAAGTTGCAGTGTACGCTGTCCACTCAAAATGAAAACGAACATTTTAAAGAGGAAATGTTATTTTTTTACTTTGCTTACGATATTATTATTTTTCTCTCCGTCTAAAATTGTCCCTCTCCTTGTTGTTACGCCACCTTCAGCCTTCGTTACAATTTTGGAAGGTATATGGCAATGAAGGCGATTTTATACCTAGTTTACAACTCAGATGGTTAATTGTCCTTGTTGTTACTCAAAATCCCTTAATTTCTCGGAGTGGATTACAAATCTAGGAAAGAAAAAAAGAAAATGCTATCAGGAGAATAGGCCAGCTTTTGTGTGCTTTCTCAAACAGTGATGAAGGAGGGATGCATGTGTAAATACGTTGTCGTGATGCAACCTCCAGAGTTTGTTCATGTCTCAAGCGTCTTCTTCCTATGCACACACACCGTCTCTCAAACACTAAGAGACATTCATGTAAACACCTCATTAATGGAACAAACTTCCAACATAAAAACGACAACATACAATACCTTTGCATCTGAATGACACTAACGTGCAGTTTTCAATCACAGCGATGGTAATCCTGCCTACTGCAACAAATGTTTTTGTATTTTTGTTTCGACCTCATCAACCCGTTTTCTTCAGTTTTTATGGTACACTACAGAAAACCTTCACCAGTATTCTAACGATCAAAATAGTCTCCAGTTGACTGTAATTCAGTTGTGCTTTCATTCATATCTGCAGAAGCAATACATATCTTGCAACAACGCAACATTTTACGGGCGATAGCATGCATCTCAACAATACGATATTCATCCATTTTCAAGGAAGGTTATCTTGAGTTAGATTTTTTCCTTGTTTTTCTACGCTGGTGACATTCGAGGCATAGTGAACTGTTCAATAACCCTCTCCATAACTTTGTTAAAAGCTTAACAAGTTATTGGTCAACTTGCGAATCATGTGCACGACAAATTCCTTCGCTCTATCATGTGCAGATTGATGGCGATAATGTAGATTACAAGTACATTGGAAGTGCAGTCGCTGCAAAGCGCGTTGATTTAAAAGTCAATTTTTTCATTTTGACAGATTTTGGGTATTATAAATATGTGACTTCAGTCTACGATTTATATAATATCTGCACGATATTACATGAATCAGCACGGTAGAATATGACAGTTTATCAGCAATTTAAATATTTATGTACATAATATTTAATGTTCATTGACACACACAGATGCATCATTATCATACTCATCTGAATCATCGCTACCACTATCACCAATACTACTACCACCATCCTCCTCTTCATCATCATCACCATCATCATCATCATCATCATCATCGTCATCATCGTCGTCGTCGTCGTCATCATCATCATCATCATCATCATCATCACCATCATCACCATCATCATCATCATCGTCATCATCGTCGTCGTCGTCGTCATCATCATCATCATCATCATCATCATCATCATCATCATCATCATCGTTGTCCTCGTCTATCCATTTAGATGCGTATACGTGTGTGTGCATGTCTGTGTGAGTGTATCAGTGTGTAAGTTTGTGCCTGTATGCCCGTTTGGGTGTGTGTGTGACGTGTGTAGGGGGATTACGTGTGAATTGTCTTGTTGAATAGCTGACACACAGAAAAGTAAACCCGAGCCCCTAATCTTTATTGCATGGTGATGACTGAAAATAATCCACCATTCTCTGTTCAAATTCATTTCATCGTACGAGTGTAGGTGACTATCTTATTGCCAATGTCATTCCTCATTTTTGGCTGAGCTGTTTTTGTTGTCGATTAAATCTATAACAGTCAACATGGATCTTTTGCATTTCCCTCATGTCATTTAATAAAAATTCGAAAATTTTCTTTTGACAAACACATCTTGTTTATAACATAAACAATCTTTATGGACACTAGGACTGGAGTCTGGGTAGCTTCCATACTAAACTTTTTGTATTGAGTGATTTAACATCATGCAAACATACGACAGCAAATTTTAGCTATTTTTTTTTATTTATCCAGATCCTAGTTTGTTAAAAGTCTTGAATATATTTTCTTGTATTTCCATAAAGTTTTTATTGAAACTCGCCAAAATTTCTTCTTCCCACGTACAGTTTTTTATATGGAAAGTTTGATTTCCAGTATTCCTATTATCGGTGGAGAAATAACATTTGCCGATATTCCTATTATCGGCAAAATTTGCTAACCATAACTTAATAGAATATATCAGATATGGCTATATTTAGGAATCTGTGTGAAATCAGCAGTCGGTATTTGAATATCCATGTAGGAGTAAATGTTTCAATAGCACGATTTAAGCATCGAAACATATACGAAAACCGTTTTTAACTTGGTGGCAGATTGTTTTAGAAGGTATATGGATGCATACATAAATGCATACATACATACATACTTACATACATACATAAATGTGTGTGTGTTTGTATATATATATATATGTATATATAGGTATATGTATTTATATATGTATGTATGCATGCATGTATGTATGTATGTATATGTATGTGTGTATATATATATATATATATATATATATATATATATATATATATATATATATATATATATATATATATATATGTGTGTGTGTGTGTGTGTGTGTGTGTGTGTGTGTGTCTCTGTGTGTGTGTGTATATACTTCAATTTACAGAAAACAAAAGACGAAGACAGGTGAAGGAACAAAAAGCAGTAAGAATGAATAAAAAGGAAAAGAAAGAAGCGGAGGGAGTGACAAGTTCATCATGAAATAGAGGGCTGTGTGGTAAAGAGTTTGCTTCCCAACGACATAGTTCTGGGTTCAGTCACACTGCATGGCACCTTAAGCAAGTGTCTTCTCTCCTATGGCCTCGGGCCGGCCGAAGAGGTTTGAGTGGATTTAGTAGACGGAAACTGAAAGACGCCTGTCATATATATATATATATATATATATATATAAGGTAGAACGTACGGTGGGTGATTACACGTGTTTGACTATATACTGAAATAGAATTAGCACCGACGAACAACTTACAATGGAATACATCCAAGAAGAATTCCTAATCATAAAGACACTGGTTAAAAAAATAAACATAAACCGCAGACGCTAAACAATATCTATTAATTAGTTAAATAGCTCATGCCACGTGAGACATATCAAAACAAATATTCCCTTCAGCCTTGCAAGAAGGATTTTTCACCATAATGTCCAAAAAAATACCAGAGAATTAAAATTGCAAGAGCTTAATAACGTACTCCAGGACAAACACTACCCAATTCAACTCATAAATGAAGGATTGACAAAAGCATTAAGAAAAGTCGAACAAAATAACACACCTACTCTAAAAACACTACCTTATGGCCTCCACATAAACCCCCTGAAACAAAGAAGAATTTAACACCATTGTCCAAAATCTCCCAATACTCCATAAGGACTTCAAACTGAATGAAATTCTGCGTACCTATAAAATCATTAAAAGCAGCAAACAACCAAAGATATAAAAGATCCTCACAAATGCTAAATTATTTTCAAGAATAACGGACGCCAGAGTAAAAAGTGTGATCATCCTAACTGCGGAACATCTTTTAATCATTTGGAAGGATCAGAATTCCATTTCAGACAAGAGCAAAAATTCAAAGTTAAATCCAACTTCACTTGGGCCTCTGAAAACCTCATTTATCTTATCTGATGCTCGGGTTGCGATAAAATCTATTTTGGGTCGGCATGAATGTCGATCAGACAAATATATACAGTGCACAGACAACAGATATCTTCCCTATAATATCGCCAGATATATCTCAGTGAACACTTTGATAGATCTGCAAAACAACGGAAACCACAATTCCTAATCTTTCCATTATATCAATTTGCTATTTGGATATCAACATAAGTACGACAAAATAAAGATGTTTCATTTATCGAAAAATATAGGCCGGAGTAAAATATAAACCCATACTGAAAATTTAAAATTTACCCCAACTATTGTAAGAATCGAATGTAGACCAATATAAAAAATTACAGATTTACTTCCACTTTACTGTTAAATACCCCTAGCAAACAAAATGTCTAATTCAGAAACTCATCCAAAACTCATAATTAGAAAAGCGATAACGAAACTGGTTATTATGTTGGAAGAAAAAAAATCTTATTTTGTACATTATTGTATAATATATTTTACTATCGTGATTCTAATATATTCTTTAACCTTTTAAAACAAATCAGTGGATCCACTAAATATCAAGTCCTGGTGGGATCCTAGAAATGTAGACACGTGCTGTACGTTTCCCTATGTGGGAGGGGTACAAAAACGACTTTGCCGGTTTTGCTAGGTGTCATTGAATGTTTCATAGCGAGGGATCCTGACTTAAACAGCACTGAAACTGTGCCGTATTGTTCATCACCGTATTGTTTATCCCGTATTGTTTATACTAGTTTTCATCTCTGATGCACCTCAGCACCGCATCAATATCTACTTGGGCTATTAAAGCCGTTCTTTTTCGTCTCTGCTGAGATGCATCTGAAAAGCACCGTTCTATTTTCCACCGCTTCATTTGCCTCTGATGGGATAGTTACGTTGGCCCGGGTTTCTTCTTATTTAATCAGTTTCCATGCGTAGGCCAGCATTTCATTTCTATTTGTGATGTCTACGGTAAGCGTTGCTTCTTTTTCGCTGCTGCAGCGACAGGTTTTTATTGTTGGTAATATTCTCGTTGTTGTTGATGCTGCTGCTGCCGTTGTTGTTCTTGTTGTTGTTGTCGTCGTTGTTCTTGTTGGTGTTGCTGGTGTTGTGCTGGTGGCTGTCGCTGTTGTCACTTATGATATTGTTGCTGCTGTTCTTGCTGATGCTGTCTCTTGCGTTGTTGTTTTTGCTACCACTACTACTACTACTGCAGCTGATGTCACTCTTGCTGCTACTGCTGTTGCTGTTACTGCTACCACTGCTGTTACTAGGAAATGAACTTTTTACTGTTCAACTTTCGTTTTTCTCCTCCCCTTATCCTGTATTATTGCCGGTAACGGAGGGAAGAGGAAGGAAATTTTCAGCAATCACCAGTTTCGTGGGAGAAGTTTTTTTTCATCTCAACTCTTGTATGACCCACTCTGCATCTTTTTGAGTTGTATTTGATTAAATTAAATTAAACGCCCATCGAGCTTATTTAATGGGCCAAATGTAGCCCGTTGATGGGGGTAAACAACCATAGTAAACAAGTACAAGGTTCCTGGTGTTTCTATTGGCAAATTGGAATGAAATATATAATGCAAAAAAGCATCAAATCGATGTAAGTAAATGTTTTCAGCTGCACCAACCTGGAGCGATTCAAATTACGTCCTATGTATTCCGCAGTGAATAATAATAATAATAATAATAATAATAATAATAATAATAATAATAATAATAATAATAATAATAATAATAATAATAATAATAGTTATTATTATAAACAAAATTGTTCACATTCAAGCGAAAGCATTTCTTCGTGCAATGGGTGATTATCAAAGAATTCTTTGAATTTAAACTATTTTCAAACGCATCCATATGCAGATACACAAACACATGCACACGCACATGCACACATGCACACACTCACTCACACACATATACACAAACAAACATACACATGCACACACAAGATATATATGTATATATATATACACATTATATATATGTATATAAATGTGCATTTTATATACATATATGTACACCCACATACACACACGCACAGCCACACACACACATATATATATATTCGCATTTTATAGAAATAAATCTGTATTTGCATTTTTGTGTTTATGTGTACTTATGAATATAAATATTTGTCTTTCGTATGCATAGATTTCGAGTTTTAAAATCCTTTGAACGTAGAAATATTGTTTATTGTATATAAACGAATCTATTTGTAATACTTTTATTATTCCACCCATAACCTCAAAAAAATAATGAAATTACCTTGTTACATTCACTTATGAGTTTCACGTGGTTTCGCATAAATTGTTTCCTGCCGTTATGGCTGTCATAGTAATTTCTGCGGTTCAACTTCCTCAATATGTTTTCATAGGTCCTTCAACCAATGGTTGAGAAGCATCCTCTTTCTGGGCAACACTTTTCCGTTGGAAATTGAAGATATTATATATATAAACTGTTGTTTTGGAATTGATGCAGGTGTCCACAAATCAGAACAACAGCAACAACCACAACAGCAGCAGCAAAAAAAACAGTCGTAACAATAATTATAATAATCATATATATATATATATATACATATCTTTATCTATCTATCTATCTATCTATCTATCTATCTATCTATCTATCTATCTATTGATCAGGTCATCCCATAATTGATGTTCGGACTTCTATATTTTTAATTTGTAAACGCTTTAACAATATTTTAGAATGTCTTATGGCATGAAGTAATATTTATATGCATTTCGACATATTTAAGATAATTAAATTTCATTTTTCAGGATAATCGAATTGAAATTTCACTAATTTAGCTCTTCAAACATAGAAATATCTAAGGAGTATTTGAAAGCACATAATACTTTAAAAAAGGGAACTCTGCAGCTGATCCACTCGAAATATTCCCTCGTGTTATGGAGAAAAGTGCCTGAATGAAAGAACTTGCAGAAGATGGTTTGTAAAATTCAGTAGTAGAGATTTCAGCTTTGAAGATAAGGCCCGGACAGGACGTCGAATTGAGTTTGACAACAAGCTCCTTTTCGTAGATCTTAAAAAAGATCATGCAGTTTCAGTGGAAAAATTGGCAAGCAAGCTTTGTTCCAGCCATACAACTGTTCACCACCGGCTTCAACAGCTTGGAGAGGTCTCAAATGCTGGAAAATGGGTGCCTTGTAATTTGTCAGAAGCTAACTGCAAATCCCGAGTGAACATCTGCTCTACTCTTCCTTCGTGTGAACACATCTCACCCTTTTGAGACAGACTGATGATCGATGATGAAAAATGGGTTCTTTATCAAAATGTTAAGCGTCATAAACATTGGCTTGGTGAGGGGAAAAAGGCCCAGCCACAAAGGGAAATGGACTCCATGCGATAAAGGTTCTTCTCTCTCTCTTGGTGTAATTGCAAAAAAGTAATCCACTTTGAGTTGCTACCTAGTAATGCAACAATCAATCTACTGTCAGCATTTAGAGCGTTTGAATGCTAATTGAAGAAAACAAGGCCTACTTTACTAAATCGAAAGAGAGTGATGTTTCATCAGGACACTGCAAGACCCCACACTGTAGAGATATGCTTTATTCCCCAGACCTTGCTCCTTCAGGTTACCATTTTTTCCGGAGTTTACAAGATCATTTGGATGGATTAACTCTCGAAATAATTGAGGAAATCGAAACTGACCTTTCAGAGTTGTTCTCATGAAATCCGAAAGAATTTTTCACTAATGGGATTAAAAAGCTTACGAGTTGATGGAAAGATGTCAGATAACCATGGAAACTATATTGACTTTTAACGTCCATTAAAGTGTATCATCTGATTACGTGTTTTTCCTGATTTAAAATCCAGACATTACTTATGGGGTTACCTGATACAACAAATCTCTTTATATATATATATATATACATACATTTCAACATGTGCTCGCGTAAATATCAAGACAAGTCAAGTCTTACCCTAACATTCTCCCTCTCCTCTAGTATTACTCTTTCTTTCCTTCTTTTCATCACCTTCTACTCTTTTCTATCAACAGAGAACAACTGCACAATCTAGATATTTAGTACTCTCATAACAATTCACCGTTTGTTTTCGGATCAAGCGAGGGCCCCCTCCCTATCTAGTGCTTACTCTCCAGGAGACCGGAATAGAAACACGGAAAACAAACTGGAAGAAAAAGATATGTTCCCATTAATACTAGGTCTATTACTTATCAACTTTGAAAGAGTGAAATGCAAATTTAACCGCAGTGTGTCCTAAACTGAAGGCGTAGAGACACAGAACGATTATCGTAAACCGATCTAATCTGATACTCTACCGAGTCTACCAATCGTGTTTTTTCTTATAGATATACGTATACATGCATATATGTATGTGTGTGTGTGTGTGTGTGTGTGTGTGTGTGTGTGTGTGTGTATGTGCATGCATATAGATGCATGTATATATTAGCATCTTTGAATGTCTGAGGAGATACTTACACACCGTTCACACACACACACACACACGCACACACACACACACACACACACACACACACACACACACACACACACACATCTCTCTTCTACAAGTTTCAGGTCGAGAGTTGCAGACACCCTAGACCACACCTCTATACATATTTCGATATGTATTTACAATACCCATTCCCAACGTACAAATATTTTTAGGTTATACAAAATTCTATAAAAGTATTTTCAGATTATAGGTAATTATAAATATTTACTTATTCAGTTTTCTTTTCACTCTTAAATCACCAAATCATAACCTTACATACAAAGAAATGTCGGAATCTAAACAGCATAAAAGTATTCATACCATGGAACATAGAGTTTATTGGAAGGTGCATTTGAAATTGTTCTAAATAACTTTAACCTTAGTAAACTCATACATGTAAGCATCGTTTAATAGAGTAAAGAAACTATGTTAGTGAACTAGAATTTAAGTTTTTGTAATAAAACCTTGAATACCAGCGCGTTGCCAATTCAATAGAATGAATGCAAAATATGTTATGGTATAATCATTTATTCCGAAAGATTTAAGAATGCCGACAGGCAAAATTCTTCTATATAAAGTGAGAAGCCAATTCCATTCGAAGATATACGTACCAGAATGTCTTTAACCAAAAGTTATTCAAAATTAGCTGCTCAACACTAAATTAATTTGCTAATATCTTTGATCAAAAGCACTATAAAACTCTATATGTTCAATTATTAGAACTGAAAATTATGCTACAATTTAATAGTAGAATACGATTTAGAATAATCTATAATCGAAATGTGAAAAGGCGTGGTATAAAGCAATAATAATAAACATTTCTACAATGCTCATAAAAACAATAATGATAATCCTTTCTATTATAAGCATAAAAACGTATATTAGACGCAACTGGTATATATTGATAGAGTGCAAGGAAGACAGAAAGATGAATAGATACATATAAACAAATATATATAGAGAGACAAAATGATAAACGGCTATATAGATTTTAGATCAAAAATAGATAAACAGAGAGATAAATTGATAGATAGATAGATAGATAGATAGATAGATAGATAGATAGATAGATAGATAGATAGATAGATAGATAGATAGATAGATAGATAAGAAGATAGACAGATATGTAGACAGACAGACAGAAAGGAAGATCGATTGATGGACAGCTAGAAAGATAAAATAAAGGAATATCTATCTATCTATCTATCTATCTATCTGATCTGGACGGATGCTAGTCACATCGGCTCGCAAGTAAGTTGGCCTTTTATATGTCAAAACTTTTGCAGTTTTAAAATATTTTTTTGTGGAAGAGGTGTATAAGTCTATACACTTCGACCCTATTGGGTTTTTGTAATAGGAAGTGGCTCCTTCTGGAGTTTATTTCCAAAAGTTTTTGATTTTTCTCCGGCTTCTTTGCCATATTTCGTAAAAGAAATATGGCTAGGCCTTCACACGTGGTCGATTTGCCTCTAACAGCAGGCAAGGAGACTGACCAACAAGTCGTTCCGCATGAACGAACACAAGACGTAGAGACCAGGAATGCTGCGTTTACTACTACTGCCTTCACCACCTCCACTACCACCACCAACGACAACAAAACCAAAACCACTACTGCCACTGACATCGCAGCCACCACTACCACCAAGAACAACAATAACAAAAAGAACAACAACAACTCCACTCCTCTTTTGTTCCTTTCACCACAGACAACGGAAGGAGAGAAAGAGAAGAGCATGATGGCCAAACAATTTGCTCAAATACACCTGAACGCCGAAGAAAATTATGAAAAAAATTTCCCGCCACTTCGTAACTCATATGAATGTCAGAGGAGTACACAAGAAGAAGGTCACCCATCTGCCACAACAACAACACCTGCCAGCATCACAACCGCCAACAACAACGCTAATACAGCAACAGTCACCTCTGCCATCAACACCAGCACCACCACCACCAACAACAATAACAAGATCAAAACAAACTTCGCCGAGGCGATAAAGGAAAAAACGACGGTAGTATCTTTTACTGCACAGCAGATAAAAGATACAAAGGCTTTACTTACGAAAGAAAATGACGAGGTGCGGATCAACATACCACAAGACATTTTAGAAGACACAAACAAAAAGACCATTATTTATAAAATTTTAAACTCAAAAACAAAAATAAACAGAAAAAGCAAGCACGGAAAAGATCGAGAAATGCTTGAGATCTGTATGGCAATATAAGGATTATGTAACTTGGTGGCATAAATTTGCCCATGTGCAAGTTATTTTTCAAAGTGAAAAGTTAGCGAAACGATTCTCAACGCTAACTCTTAAGACAGAATAGTTAACAATGATACCGAGTTACCTTGGTCAGAGGGTAACAAGGGTTATCATAAAAAATATTCCTCCCACGGTAGACACACTATGGATAACATCAGCCGTATGTGTCGATATGGAGGAAGTTGATATATTGCAAATTAATGTTTCTGAAAAGCAACAGTGGGTGGGTAAAAAAATGGAGATCCTTCTCCATATTACCCAGGAGTCACTAAATAAAATACCCACCTACATAAAGTTACCATCAACGCAAAGGCTGTATGTAGTGGTGGAAGGCAGACGACCACGCTGTTACATATGTGGCAGTGAAGCTCACTTCCAAAAGGACTGCAATTCTGCCGCGAAACAACAGCAACAACAACAACAACAACAGCCACGGGAAAACCAAAAACCCAAAACACCAGCATTATTACCCACACTACCGTATGCACAACTGATCAAGCAGCTATATGCGAAAACGAAAGAACGGCAACAACGAACAAACCAACCCAACCAAACAACACCACCACCTGAGTCAAAAACAGAAACACCACCACCAACAACAACTAAAGACAGACCAACACCAACACCAAGAACAACAACCAAGAAGACAACCACTGAGAACGAAGAAAAGACCAATACTACTCCCAATTCCCCAACAACACACACACCACACACACCACACACCACAACACCATCGACAAACACACAAATAGAACCAAATGCTTTGCCTTTACCCCCTTCTGATTCGTCAGACATTTCGTCTAACGATGAAAGTTTTACAGAATGGCAAATAGCCACAGGAAGTAAAAGAAAAAGATCAAAAACAACCCCAAAATTAAATGCATGCAAAGCAGGGAAATATGTAACCGCTAAAAGCCCCTTGCACAAACAAACCAGCACCAACATCACAAAAACACACACAATGCTATCAGCGATAGACACAACAAACACAAAATTAATGGACTACATCATATCGCAAACAAACATTTCTGAAGATAATTATAAGCTTAACAATCATCCACGCACTACACCACCGAAACACATCAAAATAGTTCACATCACACAAACGCAGCACCACACACTCAAAACCCTCTTTCCAAATGCGGTTGGGAGGTTCCAAAAATATTTATCAAAGAAACTCTTCAAAAACCTCATCCAAGATACTTCAAAAGAAGAGGAAGCTAAAACTTTCGAAACGAGTAAGTAACCTTCTCTCTTGTCTCTTTTACTGTCGTGTATGAAACACAAATTTCGACTTCAACTATGCTTAAATTAGGTTGTGTAAATGTACGTGGCTTGGCGTCAGCTTGGAAGCAAGGTTACCTTCTAAATGACATCAAGTCACAGAACATAGAAATCATGGCTATCAGTGAAACCAGACTCAGTAACCCGCGGGCCCTCAAGTCCATGTTTGGTGGACATTTCGACATTTATTTTTCTCCCTGTCTGCCAAACATGGGTGGTGGTGGTACCGCGGTGCTTTTTCGGAAGAGTCTGAACCTAAAATTAAGGCCAATATTCCTAGACCCGATGTCACCGTCATAGTGTCGAGCGAAAAGCACGTCGAGATGTCTTGGACGTCGATAGCACAAACGGGTGTGCTTTCCGTCTGGTGGCAGTGTATGCACCGTCCTTAACGGGTCGGGCGGATTTCCTTAGACGTCTAGAGGTTTTCCTGGGAACGTCACGACCTTTACTGTTAGTAGGGGACTGGAACGCTACCTTGGACACGCATATAGACTATGTGGGAGTGGATAGGAGTAGAAGGGGATGTAAGTGCCTCAAAGACCTGCTCAGACGTTTCCATTTGTCTGACAGGTTCCGACTCGACCATCCGAACGTGCCAACGTGGACTTGGACAAACCGCGTCGGATCGTCGAGATCGTATCTAGATAGAGTTCTATGTAGGACAGCGGATAGAGATAGTGTAGTTTGTCCACAATTTAAAATAGTCAGCTACACAGATCACAAGTTTGTGACGTGTACGCTCGACTTAGATAAGACACATAGGCAGGGTCCCGGTTACTGGAAACTGAACGCTTCGCTCTTAGCGCGGCAGGTTTACAGGAACCGGATTAGCGAATTAATTAAGAGGGCGTTAACAGGAGCCATCGTTAACAACCGCTGGTGGTTTGCCCTGAAAATGGCAATCAAATCGGAATCTATTAGGTTTAGTAAAGAACTAGCGATAGATCGAAATAGAGTAGAGGGAGACTTAGTTAAGAAACTAGAAGAGGCACTTACAACTGGCAGCGCAACCAACGTTTTGGCTGCGAGGATGGCCCTCGACCAACACCTCAACGCCAAACACGAAGGTTGCGTCGTCAGAGCTAAAATGCGTGCCTTAAGGAACGAAGGGATCGAAGCTGCGCGAAAAGCCCGGGTGGCGGAGGCGCAACACGGTAACAGAGCCACCATTCGGTCTCTAATCGATGAACAGGGATGTAGTCTGCTCGAACCCGAAAGGATGTGTGGGGCCTTTCAACAGCACTTTACTCGACTGTTCGGTGCGAGCGGTGAGTCGGAACGCAGGATGGACTTCACTGCCTACCTGACCGGCCTGCCGCGGCTCTCGGCGGGAGAGGCAGAGTGTTGTGAGGGTCCCATCACAGCTGCTGAAGTAAGGGATGATATGGCGGGCTGTGCGAGGGATAAGTCACCTGGATTGGATGGTCTACCCTACGAGCTGTATTGTCAAATGCCAGACTTGTTTGGCGACCTCTTGGCATCAGTCTACTGCAACTGGCAACAAAACGGGAGAATTCCCGGTTTCGTGAGCCGAGGTGCAGTGACATTGCTGAAGAAAGACCCCAAACAAGGGGAATTTTATAGATAATTTCAGGCCCATCACTCTGCTCAACGCAGACTTGAAAATTTTGGCCAAAGTAATAGCCGAGAGGTTGGCGCTTGTCATCGATAAACTGGTCGACAGGGCGCAAACATGCGCCGTGCCGGGCAGAAGTATCCATGACAACCTCCAACTCATGCGCTACATCATGGACAGGGTAGTTAAGGATCCTGGCATGGGTGGGGCGCTGATCAATTTAGATCAATCTAAAGCCTTCGATAGGGTCGACCATCGATACCTAGCGGCCGTCCTCAGGGCAGCTGGCTTTGGTCCCGTCTTCCGCGGTTGGATCGCTGCCTTGTATAGCGGCATCCGATCGGTAATACGGGTAAACGGTCACCTGTCAAAACCGTTCGACATCACGCGTTCGGTCCGTCAGGGATGTCCCTTGTCGGCGCTTCTGTATGTATTGACAATCGAACCACTACTGCGGAAGCTGGCGACACTGAGGGGTATCCCACGAGAGCTGGGTTGCGGGACGAGCGTGTCTGCATATGCGGACGATGTCACCGTCATAGTGTCGAGCGAAAAGCACGTCGAGATGCTAGGCGAGACACTTAAACAATACGAAACGGTGACAGGAGCAAAAATTAACCCGGAAAAGTCAGTGGGTTTGTTACTCGGCACCTGGAGAAGCAAGCCCATACCGTCCAACAGTGACTCCGTAGTGGGACGCTGGACGGACGGACCGGTTAAACTGCTCGGGGTCTGGTTCAGTCCGGACCTCCAAATGGATAAGAACTGGGACGAGATCACCAGTAGAGTGATCAAACTCAGCCAAACATGGGCTGAGAGAAAGTTATCTCTAAAAGGCCGGGCGGAGGTGGCTAATGTGTATATCGCATCAGTCATCGATTACCGCCTGACCGTCGTGCCTTGTCCCGATGCCACCATCACGAAACTAGAACGCATACTTTTCCGCTTTCTGTGGAAGGGTGGCGTTCCGATGGTGAGGCGATCCATTTGCTGTCAACAACCGTTACGTGGAGGACTGGAGATGCCGTGGTTAATGATGCGCAGACATGCGCTGAGACTGCGGCATCTCTGGAACTTCATTGACGACGGTGAACAGGTGTGGGCGCCGTTTGTGAGGCACGCCTTCCCGCAGCTCGTCTCACTCACCGAACTGCAAACATGGATCAGGAAGAGACCGAAACTGGGCGAATGGCACCGCGAGTGTCGCCAAGCTCTACAACAGCTCTGCCGTCCGGGATCAAACTTGTGCAACTTCCAAACGACCAATGCGTTCTATAGAGGACTAGTGGAGGGGAGGTCTGACGACACTCTCGGGGCAAACCTGGGTGTCGACGAGAAATTCCTAACCCGACTTTTCAAGACGACGTTCGAGCCGGGGCCTATGGATAATTTCCAGAGATCCCTGGCTTGGCAATGCTATCGAGACGCACTACCAGTTCGAGAGAAGATCTACAGATATGGTTCGAAAACCACCGGACCGACCTGCCCGAGATGCGGTCAGAGCGACGAAACCGTTCTGCACGCACTCGTGCAGTGTCCAGATATTTCAGAGCTGTGGACCTTCGTCGAACGGCTGTTGTCGCGTGTGGGACGAGCCCACTTATCAGCCGAGTCTATCGTGAATATTGTTCCGCCACCTTCCTTTAAACGGGAAGGAAAAGCGGTTTTTGTAACACTGATAGCTATGGCAAAAGAATGCGTGTGGTGGACGCGTTTGAAAGGTCTACAAACAAACACTTTCATCTCTGGTCAGTCCCTCGTCAACTTTTTCAAGTACCACTTGAAAAGGAGGATGAGGATAGAGAGGAAGGTGTTGTCGAATGCAAGTTTCAATAAAAAATGGGTAAATGTGGCAAGAATGGTAAGAATGAAAGACGACACCATTTTAAGCATAGACTTGTAACAAAAAGAGACAAAAAGAGAGAAGGTACTTACTTTCATGTACCTTTAAAAAAAAAGCCTGAGGTGACCGTGGTCTTTTCCGTAGGCTTTTCTCTCCACGGATAAACCTAATCTGTTCCCCGTTTTTTACATCGACTGTGATACACGATCCCTATTGATCGCCCCCTCCCACGTTTTTTTTTTTTTCTTTTCTTCCCGCGATCCCTTTTGATCCAAATTATCCCCCCCCCCAAAGCTCTACTTTGTAATTTGTCCATTTTCTGTATTTAGCCCTGTGTGGCTATAATAAAAAGATATCTATCTATCCAGAAAGAGAAAACTATATACACACAGATGCACACGCACACGCACACACACACACACACACGCACACACACACACACACACGCACGTACACACACACACACACACACACACACACACACACACATAGATAGCTAGATAGAGATATGGATGCATAGAAATTTAAATACATAGAAAGATGTATTGATAGAAATGTAATTTCAAGATATATGTGTGCATATATATATATATATATATATATATATATATATATATATATATATATATATATATATATATATATATATATACGATGGACTCTCCCATCGTTAGGCAACATATGAGGGTTCGTCAATTTCCTACCGAACAACCACACATGATTTGTTTATAGTGATCAAAATATTTGTGTAGACATATGCTCCCTCCCTCCATCAGATTGACATTACCTGTACAAGTGCAACGGGTGCCACATGTCAGATATCGAAGTGATCGCAGAGCAACATGAAATGAAGTGCTTTGCTCAAGAACATAACGCAACGCCTGGTCTGGAAATCGATCCCACGATCTCGCAATTGTCATTGCAAACACTTAACCACACGCACACGTGCGCGGACACACACACACACACATACAAACACACATATATATATATATATATGATGATTGCTGCATCTTAATTGATGATAGCTGTCCCATCAGCACATACCACACCCATCACAGAGCACAATCACTGCGTTGATGAGCTCTGAGATGAAATTTTAAGAGCAGCTTATGACTAACAGGGTTTGAAACACAAGTAACACACTATCCAATTTTCTTCTATATCTTTGCCCTTTGGAGTCTGATTCAAAAAGAATGTTTTTGTGAACTGGTATATGTCTTTTAAGTCCAGATATTGTTTTACAACTTTTGGGACATATGACACAAGTTGTAAGAAGCAGTTGGTGTCCAGGATTATTACCTACCTGGGCATTTCGATTTCCATGTGATTTCATATTGGTCACGTATCCAGCTTTTGACAACAGAACATGATCACATATACTTCCGTAAACGTACTAACGCTCGGGCACATACACTCACACGCACAAACACACA
>NC_142932.1:71629620-71654620 GCF_046866305.1 Octopus bimaculoides | reverse complement strand
TAAAAATACAGTGATCCAAGAATATCACACGAGACTAAGAAAATATAGCAGTCTGATCTCTCCTTACAACACAACAATATCTCACAATGCATTTGCAGTGCCTCTCCTGGTTACAACATTTGGAATACTTGACTGATCTGTAGAAGTCCACTCTATATACATTACCTCACGATTCTTACGTCAACTGGAAATCTCTACAAAAATAGTAGACAGGCTCTACCTAAGAAGAGATAAAGTGGGTATGGGCTGCAGATCAGTACAGACAACCTTTGAGTGTTGCATAGTCTCTCTGAGACAGCACTTGCTAAGCAACAATAACAAAAATTTAGTGTTGAAAAGTGAAGAAAGCAATATCCTACGTATTGGAAATGAGCTCCTCAAGAAGTACGCTCGTCTTGATAACCTCCCATACAATCCCAAACCAGCCGAACTAGCATACCTAAAAGAAGACCTGGAGGTGAAACCCTCAGGAAACCAAAAAGAAAAGACCATGCATTGATATGTTTCTCGAAGATTTGAAGATTATAACTTGATAGAAAGCGAAGCATTTCTTGGAGTTATGAGCGCTACTTCACATCACACTGCGAAGGCTACGCATTTGCAATCCAAGAACAGGAGATTGCTACTAAATACCTAATAGACAAAAGAGACAGTGAAGCCTTTGCAGTTCCAAAGTGCAATCGTAAATATAGATTATGTGATATTTCTGTGGAAGATATCAGTTATATGATTGGCAGCTGCTGAAAGATGTCATCAGGGTCCTACCTCCTTATGGGACATGACGTCTCAAAAACAATAAACGATGCCATTCGGAACAAATACTGTCCTGCAATAAACATAGAGAATCCCCCTGTTATTGAACATGTGCACAAACATAACAATGAATACAGGTAATACATTCCCATCAAAACATCTGTCTAGAGTAAGCATAACAGGTCAGATATTGTTGTTTGGGGAGACAAGAACAAGTATGTGTCGTTATGGAAGTCAGCTGTCGTGCTGATGAGAATATCTCTTTGAAAATCAAAGAGAGAGAAGATAACTATGGATAACTGCTTCGATATCTCCAGCTTCGATATCCAGATTACAAATTTAAATTGATTCTATTAATAATTGGAGCACTTGCTTTTGCAAGTAAATGCTTGACTGTCAGTCTGGATCAACTTGGATTTTCAGAAAAAAGAAATCAACCAACTGATTCGCACAATACAAACATAATTTGTAAGCGGAACTGTAAGCTATGCATAATTTCTTTCTCGGGTTTAGAATGTGTTATTGTTTTCGTTATCTACATTCCTAAGATGGAGCTTGATATCTTTGTAAGAAACCAACTCTTCCTTCAGAGGAAGAATTTAAATACTTAAAATAGAAGAGATATACATACATATATATACTTACGTACATACATACATATGTGTGTGTGTGTTTGTGTGTGTGTGTGTGTGTGTGTGTGTGTGTGTGTGTCTGTGTGTGTGTGTGTGTGTGTGTGTGTGTGTGTAATTGCTCAGTAATCAAGCCTGCCTGAAACTCATCAAAGAAGCAACACTTGAACTGCCACCATTGTCTTCGTGTCACGCCTCATATTTATAACACCTTCAGCCTGTGCCTCACTTGTAACGCTTAACTATTATTGCTTCCTTTTAAAACTACTTAATCTCTATGCCCGCCGTAATGTCTGAGAATTATCCTTCTACAAGACTGAAATATCACTCACACTCTTACATTGCTGGACCATGTCTGGACTGATAAGTAATCTCTCGTACCTGGCAGGGTTACAGTACTTTACAATTGATGTGAATGATTCTTAAAATCAAAGACACGTCTGTCCCCCGACTGATGTGAATTGTAATATTAAATACCGAAAGTCTATGAGACTGGCACTCTACCGATTCTGTAATTCATTTTCCTCTTTTAAATAATATTGTATTATTGATCACTCACATCACCTAGAATATTGATTTTTTCAGATAAACAGAAATATATTAAAAATATGAACAAGTAAGCTAATTACATTCGACATATTTGTTTGGATATTTTCCAAAATGATGGAATGTGAGCTTAGATTAAACAGATCAAAACCAGAGGGCTGTAAGCAGAAACTCAAAAGTTATAACTATAAACGACCTAAATGTATCAAAATGTATGAATATTTGAAAGTAGTTTGGATTATTGAATTGATAGGGGGACAAGATAACTTAAAAGATATTGTAAATGATATTACAGTTGATAGAGAACCAGAAAGACATTTAATAGAGAACTGAGATTGTGTGCCAAGTACGCAATTAGCAGCGAGCACTGACCAGACAATCCTCACCTGGAACCAGCTACACAATATTTGCAAAGCCTACTTCGAGTACTAATCGTGGTACTTCAGGTATAACCTATTACAGGTGATGCGCTATGGCAATTTTGGGATCCTGCAGATATCCTGGGCCTAAACACGGAGTAGCGTCCTAAGTGCATGAGTGCTGTGCGAACACCTACCTATGATGCCTCAAAATTTTGAACCTCAGTTACGTGGTTTCGGGATCTGTTTCACTGCGCAGTGCAACTATTTTCTATTATACTACCTTGCTGACCAATGCCTTCTCATTGAACTTAGTAAATGAAAACTGTGTGGATTCATATATTTCTCATTGTCTTCGCCTTCAGCAGAATGCGCACCAACATACGACCATCAGATACTTGCCTCCACAGTATTCGATCATTCGAGGCATACTCGAGTCCGAGATTGTTAGAGTGAACCCCAGGTTCGGAACTTTTGTTGAGCCCTCCTGGTCGTCTGTTTCTGGTTCAGAGGTGAAATCCTTTGATATGAATCAAAATCATTCGATATACCTCATATTTTAGTTTTATCAGCCAAACTTTTCCATGCTGACTTAGGATATGTTAGAAGTGGATATTGATTTTGGATTGGAGTTTTCTTTCTTCTAGCTTAATTGCTTTCACCGTAGCTAAGGTACTAAATCTACCGTTACAAAAAACTATTTGCCTCATAGATTGGACCCGGAAAATTGCTACCGTTATGGGTTAGAATAAATCTAATTAAATGGTGACTCAACGCTCCCTACAACTGTAGAACTGGAGATTCACTATCGGATGCAGTGTTACGTCATGCCCAGGATATAACTGTGTGGAAGTCCCACGTATATAATGATACATATATGTGTATGTGATTGTGTGTGTGCCTGAACGTGTGTGAGTGTAGGTGTGTGTGTGTGTATAGGTGTTGTGTGGTGTGTGCGTATGTGTGTGTGCGGTGTTGCGTATGCGCGCGTGTGTGTATGTACGTGTCGCTGTGTTTGTTTTTGCACCTGACGCCGCTTGACAACCGGTGTTGCTTTGTTTCTATTCCCGTGACTTAGTGGTTCGGCAATAAAACCTCGATAGATGAAGTACCAGATTAAAAAGGGAAAACAGTTTTTGGATGAATTCGGTTAACTAAACTCCGTCTAGGCGGTGCCCCAGCATGGCCGCAATCCAATGAGAGACACAAGTAGTGGTAACCGGTGTTGCTTTGTTTCTATTCCCGTGACTTAGTAGTTCGGCAATAAAACTTCGATAGATGAAGTACCAGATTAAAAAGGGAAAACAGTTTTTAGATGAATTCGGTTAACTAAACTCCTTTTAGGTGGTGCCCCAGCATGGCCGCAATCCAATGAGAGACACAAGTAGTGGCTGTGTGTTACGAAGCTTGCTTACCAATCACATGGTTCCGGGTTCACTTTGGGCAAGTATCTGCGTGGAACATTGGGCGCGTGTCTTCTACTACAACCTCAGGCCGTCCAAAGCCTTCTGAGTGGATTTGGTAGATGGAAACTGAAAGAAACCCCTTGGTATATATATATATATATATATATATATATATATATATATATATATATATATCACTTGACAATCGATGTTGGCGTGTTTACGTCCCCGTAACTTAGCAGTTCGGCAAAAAAACAATAAAATAAGTACTAGGCTTACAAAGAATGAGTCCTGGGGTAGATTTGTTCGACTAAAGGTGGTGCTCCAGCATGGCCACAGTCCAATGACTGAAACGAATAAAAGAATAAAGAAAACGTTAGTCAAGTCCAACCAATTGTACCATGAATACTTCTATCACGTTGACTGAGTTGCTTACTAACGTATCAGAGTAAACTCTCACTTCTGTGGACCACTCAACCAATAGTTAATATTGCTACAAAACGGTGTTACGCTATCGTTAACTTAATTATCATTTAACATTCTGAGAATTGTGTTTCCTATGGTGCTTTTACTGTACCAAATATGCTTATATCTTCTATCTTTTACTTATTTCAGTCATTAGACTGCGGCCATGCTGGGGCACCGCCTTGAAGAAGTCCTTAGTCGAATGAATCTACGCAGTACTTTATTTTAAAGCATGAAACTTATTCTATCGAACTGTGTTGCCAAACCGCTAATTTGCGGGGAAGTAAACACACCTACACCAGTTGACCAGCGGTAACAAGAGACACAAAGACACACAGGCACGCACACACACGCACACACACACACACACACACACACACACACACACACACACACACACACACACACACACACACACACACACACACACACACGAATACGACGGGATTCTTTCAGCTTACATGCTAATCATAGAGATGCGCCCGTATATTTATCATATTACTGACTTAAGATTATATATGTAAATAACATATATCCTTTTTTTTTTCTTTGAATGGATGAGGTTTTATTAGAATATTTTAATCCAAAGAAACAAGTAAAGAAAGAGAGAAAAAAAAGAAAAGAAAGAAAAGGAAAAAGGTACAGGAGTGAAATGTAGTGGAAGATGGAGGAGAGTGGGCAATGGACCATATATCCCAGAACAAATGGTGTGTTCAGCCGCACCCCGCGCTAATGTCGGCGGTGGCTTTGCCGCCGAGAATGGCTAGCGAGACTTGCTGTAGCGTCATTCCAGCTCGCGGCACTTTCTCCGGCGGCCGCTGTTAACCCTGTTTTACGGAGGAAATCGGCAGTATTTGCCAGTTTCTTTGTAGACTGAACAAAGAAATAGAGACTGATGAACAACCATAATTGATTTTTGACTTTTGTTAGTGCCACGTCAAATGTATTTACATCAACTGGCCAACTCCAGAAAAGAAGTAGTCAATCCGTTTATCTATACATAAACTCCAGTAGCTTCAGAGAACTGAAATGTATAATTTACATACTATAAATATTTGACATATCATTTAATCTAATTTAAATCTGCTGGATTGATAACTGTCATACACACGGAGAAATCAGAATGTGAATAGATATTCTTGATTTACAACTTAACTAAATATTTATTATGGAAACAATTCATATATTTCGATTTCATATCGACAGCACATTTTACACAAAACAGAATATCAAACATTTATGGTCCCGGTCTCCAACGAAAGCTATAAATGTAGACAGTACATTGTGTACAACTTGTATTTCTTAGAGCTGGAACAACGAAACAAGTAAACGAGGAAAGGAAGATGATGATAATGACGATGATGACGATGATAAGAAAAAGGAGGGAAGATGAAGAAGAAGAAGAGGAATTAGAAGAAGAAGAAGAAGAAGAAGAAGAAGAAGAAGAAGAAGAAGAAGAAGAGGAATTGGAAGAAGAAAAAGAAGAAGAAAAAGAAGTAGAAGAAGTACAGCAGCAGAAACAAAAATAATGATATTGGTTTCAAATTTTGGTAAAAACCCAGGAATATTTAGGGAGGGTGTTAGTCAATTATATTGACCCTAATGGTACTTAATTTATCGACCCCCGAAAGGATGTAAGGCGAAATCGACCTCGGCGGATTTGAATCAAGAACGTGCCAACGGACGAAATACTGCTTAAGCAATTCGTCCAGCCTGCTAACGATTCAGTCAGCTCGCCGCCTTAACATCAACAACAGTAATAATATTCTTTTCTAGTCTAGGTACAAAGCACGAAATTTTGTGGGAGGGGAAGTCCATTAGATCGATCCTAGTACGCATCTGGTACTTAATTTATCGACCCCGAAAGGATGAAAGGCAAAGTTGACTTCGGAGGAATTTGAACGCAGAACACAAAGACGGTTGAATGTGTTAGTATGTATATATATATATATATATATATATATATATATTATCTTGGACTGATAGATTATTTATCAGCTTTGGAAGGATGAAAAGCAGGATTTGAACACAGACTTGAGTAGGGTTTGAACACAGAAGACAGAGAATCATAATGATAACCTCAAGTCATTTTATTTGGCACTCTATCGATTCTTCCAATACTTTGCGAAATAGAATGTAATTTGTGCAAATATTTCGAATCAAATTTAAAATTGAATTCACATCAGTGCAATGGGAAAGTAAAGAAAGAGATGAGCAAGCCTTTCTGGATCCAAATAATGAATATTTTATCAGAAAAACGTGAAGAATCACGTGAAGAACAAATTCGAAACAGAACCCTTACTTCGAAACCTTAGAACGAAATTGTCGTTAATGAATCGTCTACAATGTACAACGATACACATCTGCAAGTTTCCAGAAAACCATGAGCTTAAAATCTGTATTTGAACCTGTGTCAGGAAGGTCAAATAAAACCAGCAAAAACGCGAAGAGCTTGAAGCAGATATATTTGTCAGCTGAATCACAAAATAAATTTATTTCCCTTTGCTCCGATCACGTTTTGAAACACATATTCTCCGAAAGATCAAAGGTAAAATACTATTCAATAATATTTGATGCAATATCTGATTCAGTACATGTCGAACAGACAATATTTATCATACCTTGCTTTCAAAGTAAATTCCAGAGAGATTTCCACCTTTTGAAGTCTGCCGGGAGAAACAGGTTCTGACATTGCAAACCTGATAAAGGAAATATTGAATAAAAATGGTATTCTTTTGGAATATTTCAGTGACTAAGAATATGACAAGAGTACCAATACAACAATGCAAGGTACTACAAAGGATATTACTTCATAAAAATTCTGTTTTTATTTTCTCCCTATGAGGATACGAAAGATTGAATTTGTGCGGCACAGATTCAGCGAAATGCTGTAATAATGTAGTTTCTATTTCCGAACTGTTGAAAGCACCTATAACTTTTGCCCTAGTAATAAGATAATAGTAAATACTCCAGAAAAACACAAGGTGTCGATCAGTAAATCCTAGGCCAACTATTTGAAGGTCAGCCAGAATCGATAGCAGGAAGTTATTTGTATCAAACTCTCAACTGTATGAAACTGACGCTGCACTATGTTCTGAAAATTCACCTTATTCTACAAGCCACTCTTGAAACAATAGGATCCATTAAATGCATATTCTCCTCCACACGCATAAAATTTGTCACCCATCTATTTCCCAATTCTCGCTTCCATTAACATCTGCAATATTATATTTGGTATAAAATATGCCACAGTTGATATTAAAGTGGGCAGCGTTGAAAAACTCAGAAGAAATCTACAGAAATAGCAAAAAAACTTTGACAATTCGCTGACAGAATCAAAATCTGCCGCTTAACTCTGACAGCCGAGCAGTCTGTCCCTAACACATATATATACAATCATTATTTAGGACATCGAAAGGTGGGGAGCTGACAGAATCATTAGAATGCCAGACAAAATGCTTATCAACATTTATTCCGGCTTCATGTTTTGAGTTCAAATTCTGCTAAGTTTGACTTCGCCTTTCATTATTTTGGGATCGATAAAATAAGTACTAGTCAAGTACTGGACTCGATGTAATCGGTCAATCTCCACTCACAACATTTCAGGCCTTGTGCCTTTTGTAGAAAGGATTATTTAGAACATCCAAGGCTGGAAGCTGGCAGAACTTTTAGAATGTCAGACAAATGGTTTGCAGTATTTTTACTGACTCGTTACATTTTGCGTTCAACTTATGCGAGGCCAACATTAATTTTCAGTATTTCGAAGCCTATAAAATAAGTAGCAGTTGAGCACCAGGGTTCATGCAATCGGCTTACCACCTGCCATAAGCTTGCTTGCCTCGTGCCAAACTTTAAAAACATTATTTATGACATCCACTTTTCGTGTCATTGGTGATTCCATTATTCATGACTTGACATGAGCAAATGAAGATGTGTGATGTTTTTCTATACTCTTAATCCATATAATCCTCTCTAATCTCTGTCCCTCCTTTCATTTTTATTTTCTTCTTTTCTTTTCATTCCTTTCTTTCTTTCTGGTTGACCCTCTTATCCCACTCGTTCCGACTTCTATGCTCTGTCTCATATTGTACAAGTCTGCACAATTATATTCTGATATTATACTCAAATATTATTGCACTTTTGTACATAGGCCATACTATACTTCTCTTTTATGATATTGCATAATAAACTAATATAACAACTATCAAACTCTGCCATAGTAAAATATCGCGTGGCCTAGATGCTAGGGGTTTCAGCTTACTATCATATGGTTGGTCGCTCGATTCCTGGACAGACTGGTGCGTTGTGTCCTTAAACAACATACTTATATTCGTGTTGCTTTGGTCTACTCAGCTGAAAATGATTATCTGCCCTAGTACTGGCGCAGTGCTGTCTCTTCCTCTCAGAAGTTGTCATACAATCAATGTCCATTGCAACAAAGAGAGAGAGAGAAAAAAAAACCAAGTGGGTGTTCATACCTGCACAGACTACACAAGTGCCTAAAACAATTAAGGAAAGCAATGATACATATTACATATTACAATGGTACATTTAAAAAGAACATACATGCTTGAGAGTGACGGCCATAGTTACAGATTCCACTAATATTTAGATTCTTTAAAGGTGGTGACCTTAAAGAATTGTTAGTACACCGGGCAAAATGCCTAGCAGCATTTCTCCCAGTTTTACCTTCTTTGTTCAAATCCCACCGAGGTCGACATGCCTGTCATCCTTCCGGGGTCGATAAAACAAGTAACAGTGGATAACTACGGTTGATATAATCGACTTACCCTCTTCCCGTAATTGTTGGTCATATGACAAAATTTGAAATCAATATTAGTTTCTATAAAATTCATTTATAAGCAAATTACTCTATCATTGTTGTAATCCTTTCGTCGGACACTGATTAACATTATTTAGTATCGTCTAAATAGGCGATAGCAATATCACAATTAAACGGCATTGTATCCACTAGTTGGTGAAATATGGAAGGAGTCACTTTTACACCGAAGGAAAGCCGCTTAAATTCAAATAAACCTCGGTGCGTATTAATAGTTAGTAAGTGTGAGCATTCTTCTACTTGGATTTGTAGATATGCTTCCGAGATGTCTAATGTTGAGAAAAAATTTCCTTCATTCAATTGTGCGAACACTTCCTCAGGACTAGGCAATGGGAAGTTACGTGAGATTAAGTAGTCATTTAATCCAGTTGAAAAATCTGCACAAATTCTTAACATATTATTTTTCCTTTCTGCGTAGATCGTAGATGCTGCCCAATCTGAGTGAGCCGTCTTCTCGATTATTCCTAGCTTTTCAAGTCTTTCAAATTCCTTATATTGTTGCGAAAGGTACATTCCGTTTTGACTTAAATACAGGTGTTGCACTTTGTTTTATTGCAATGTTTACCTTTGTTTTCGTGCAGCAGCCCAGTTCCTTTGGGAATACATCTCCGAATACATCTGGGAATACACCTGGGCATAAATGTTAATTCATTTTGCAAGGTACCTGATGTGAAATCCTGTGTTCAAACACATATTGTTGTACTCTGAGATGGTCATTTTTATTTTGCCAAATAAACACATGCACCATATATTTTTTCTTCACTCTTTTATTACCGTTCTTATTTTATTGCTTGGGTTCACTCGAATGTGTAACAAAGCAAAATTGCTTTAAGTGAGATTGAACCGAGCACTTCAAGTGTGCGAGGCGAAGATTTTAAATATCTATCAGGATGAGCATGTACCCAGACGCATAAAATAATCGTGGGCTTTCCTTGAACCCTCAACACCTTCATTGAATCGTAGAAACACCCTCGCGATATACGGTGTGTCTTGGGTATATTTAGAACATTTCTTCAGATCTTGCCACAACATGTTACTTCTCAAAAGACAGAATGTGAAGAGTTGGCCCCAGTGCAAGACTAGTATTTATTTAATGACCCGGAAATGACGAAGAGGGAGAGTTGACAAATGCGGTATTTGAAGTGACGTATGTCGGATAAATTGGATCAAATTTTAAGCAGTTAAGTATAGAGTTGGATGAGCAGATTTAAGAGTGAAATGTAATGAGAGAGAGAGAGAGAGAGAGAGAGAGAGAGAGAGAGAGAGAGAGAGAGAGAGAGAGAGAGAGAGAACTGCAAAGATGGAATAGAATTTGCCCGACTCTCTAACGTCTCTGGCCGGCAGCCACCTTCCATTAATAGACATATACGTGCAATCCGTTACTATTTAGATTGTCTCTTCTATGAGGTCCTTCCCATTGTCAAAATATCTGTATCTTCCTCACTCTCTGCTTTTTTATATCTATCTTCCTTTCTTTCTTTCTCTCTGTCATTCTTTGTCTCCCCCTCTTTATTATTATTACATATGATTCCCCTTTATTTCTGCGCATTCAATCCATCAAAATTTACTGATCAACTCGCTTAATTTTTAACTTTTAATAACTGACAACAGAAGTTTGTGGGTAGCAGTTTTCCGAAAAATTTCTCGTTTGTTCGCTGTTCCGTATATGGTACGTGAAACACCATTTTAAAAATGTCCTTTCAAAGGCCATAAGTTTTTATTTCCCTAATTTTTATTATCTAACATCCATGATACGCATCCATAAAATGTACTTCAAAAATTCTTGTAAATTCCTTATTAAGTTTTTTCAGACTTTAATTTTTCTAAAACGGCTATAAAAACTGCAATGCGGCATTTTAATTTATTTTTGATCTTCAGCCATTATCCTTTCCTAATATTTAAATTAATTTGTTTGACTGTTTTATGAGCTATTTTCAATTACTGTGTCTATTTACTTGTTTTTTTTTCTTTTACTAGACATCAGTATTTTCCATTCTACAAAATTTAATTCCATTGCCAGAAATTCTTGTCGCAAAATGCGCTCTTAAATATATAAATTCTACTTCGTTATCTTCTAGTATTTAGCAAACCTACTTCAACATTTCCTTTCAACTATTCAAGGGTTTCTGTCATTATATACACATATACTTAGTAGTATCGGTGAGAGAACATCGCTTTGCTTAATTCGAAGTATTTCTCTTAAACAAATACTTATTGAATTTCTAACAAAACACAAACATTTGCATATTCATATCATGAGTTTATAACATTTACTATTGGCAAGCATAAATGGTCAAAATAATTTATTTTAATTCTCTGATGTAATGGTAATGCCCTGAATGATGTTCTGTTTTCAGCCTAAAATAGTTGCAAATCAAGCAAGGACTTCTGGAGCAGTATATTAGGAAACACTTTGGTGCATAAAGGGGATGCAATGTGGATAGGAACTATCAAGACAGAATTACAAGGAGGAAAGGAACAAAGGAATATTGTCATAATCACGGGCGATGTGAAGGAGAAGTGGGTAAAGTGCCTAACAGGAAAGGCTCCGGACGAGATGGGATTCATGGCTTCTGGCTGAAGAGATGCCTCGCGGTGCAAGAAAGACTGGCAGCCCAACTGAATGAGTGTGTTCAGAAAGGTACAGTCCCCGCGTGTATGGTGACTGGGAAGACAACGCTTATAATGAAAGATAGAAGAAAACGAAATATTGTGATAAACTACCATCCCATAGCATGACTAAACATTATCTGGAAGATACCTACTTCAATATGTGCGACAAAAATTACACCTTCCTGGCACAGGAAAAAATACTACCAAGGGAACAAACAGGATGTAGGAAGAAATTTGATGGTACCAAGAATCACCTGGTTATCGATAAAGCAGTTTTGAGGCATTATAAAAACAACATAAAACATGCCTATGGTTTGGATTGAATTTAAGAAGGCATATATATGATATGATGTTTCCTTCCTGGATCATTGAATGCCTACAGATGTTTGGTGTTGCTGAAAACATCACAAATTTTCTGATGTATAGCATGAATAACTAGAACACCAAATTGTACCCAAGCAACGTATTCATTGGAGAAGGTGACTTGTTTTCTCCGTTACTATTTTTAGTTGCGCTAATACCCATAACAATTACGCTTAGGAAAGTTAAGATGGGTTACTGATGTGAGAAGAAAGGCCCTTCATTGAACTATCTTCCGTTTATAGGTGACCTGAAGTTGTTTGGGAAATTAAAAAAAAAAAAGGGTTCCTCGACCAAAACAGTCCAGAAGTGTGGGAGGGACATCGGTATGGAATTTGGGATTACTTAACATGAAAAAAGGGAAGTGTGTATAGATATTTAAGTATTTTGGAGCTGGATGACATTCTACACAAAGAAATGAAAGTCAAGGTCAGCGAGGCGTATCAAAAAAGGGTGAAGATGGTGTTGAAATCCAACCTCAATGTCAAAAATTTGATTACCGCAATGAATATCTGAGCAGTTGCGGTGGTCAGATATAGTGTGTCCATCCTCAGATGAACTAAGGAGGAAATATCATCACTGGATAGAAGGATGAGGATGTTGATGACGCTGCATGGGGCGCTACACCCTAAAGCAAACGTACATACACTGTATAGGAAAATAATGGTAGCAGATGACTAATTACTATAGAGCATTGTGTAAGGTGTGAAAGGAGAACTCTTACCGAGTATTTGATAAATAGTGAAGACCTGCTGCAATATGTCGCGAAAGATATGGGTGTAAATGTAGATGAATTGATAGGCAAGGAAGAGTTTAACCAACGTACTGAGGTGCTTCTGAAGCGTACCACCGAAAGCCTGATCATTGCTGCACCACACCAGGCACTCGCTACCAATTCAGTGAAGTATAACATCCATAAAACTTCTGACACCCAGAAATGCAGACTCTGTGGAAAGTGTGTGGAAAGTACGACCCATTTGGTAAGTGGATGTGAGAGCCTTGCACAAAAAGAATACAAGCGTCGCCACGATAAGGTGTATGTGTAACTTCATTGGCTATATTGCCGTAAATATCAATATTATTATTATTACTATTATTATTGTACTGTGCTTGATACCACCAACACTGATTCTGAGGAAAGCAATGGCTGGAAATTCAACCATCTGTTATCCATGGATAACCTCAAACTTTCTGGTAAAGATGAAGCTCAAGTCAGTTCTCTCGTTGATACGGTGTATACATTCAGTGCTTATATCAGAATGGAGTTCGGACTGAGAAAGTGTGGTGCATAAGTCTTGAAAAGAGGCAAAATCAAATGTATAAACAGACTAACGATACCGTCGGGAGAGGTTATGAAACACATAAAAGACACGGGCTATAAGTACTTGGGCATATTGGAAATGGATAAATTTATGGAGAAAGAAATGACAAAAATATTTAAGGTGAAATACTTGCGAAGACTGATCCTCAAGAGACTGATCCTTAAGTCAAAATTATATGGACGGAATAAGATCGAAGCTATCAACACCTGGGCGGTTTCACTTCTTAGATATGGAGCAGGGGTAATCACATGGACAGTAGACGAACTAAACAACTTAGACAGAAAGACAAGGAAGTTGCTAACTAGATATGGGTGACGCCACCCAAAAAGTATGTACCAAGACTGTATGTACCAAGGAAAAGAGGAGGAAGAGGACTTATTGGATGTGAACACAGCATTGGAGCAGAAGAAAACAATATACCATGGTATGTGAAAATGCCACAGAACCGCTATAATTAGACGTAAGAAGGTCGGGCTTGTGTAGGATGAAAGATTGCAAAGATAAAGCACTATATAATCAATTGAAAACGAATGAAACTGAAAGTAGATGGCTAAAGAAACGAATGCATGGTCAGTTTCATAGGGATGCTGAAGATAAGACAAAGAAAAATTATGTGTGTGGATCACTAAAAGTGATTTAAAACCGGAAACGGAGGCTCTAATCTGTGCTGCCAAAGAGCAAGCACTAAGAACAAACTAAATAAAATACAGAATAGACAACACATCAGAAAGTGATAAGTGCAGAATCTGTGGACAAAATGGTGAACCGTATAGCATATTACCAGCCAATGTACGCCATTAGCCCAGAAGAAATAGAAGAGACGCCACGACAATAGAGTCAGGATATAAAATTAGAAAAAGTTACAAAAACATGTGGGGTTGTCATCAATCGCGGGGAGTTACTACCACATTAAAGAGTATAACAGAGGATATATAACAGAATGTAGAGAAATAAATAATAAATAGATACATAAAATCCCCAATAGCGTGGCAGTCCACTTAGTGTAATCCGGGGTAAACCCCACACAAAACTCCCGTATTACTCTGCCATCCCTAAAGTGTGGCAAAGTGCTCTCTTTCAGTTTCTTTACTCCTACTTAGAAAAGCATATTCAGAGTAAATCCATTCAGTTTCATCAGTCTAGCCACTGTCGACCATCTTTTGATAAATACACTAGAAGGCAGCATCTCCCTCTCTACCGTCACCTTCCTCTTCAAATGATGTTTGAAGAAATTGACAAGGTGTTTGCTACCACTAAACGTCAATGAAAACGTTAACCTTCGCCTTGAAAAGAAGCAATTCCCCTTGTTCTATTTTTAATTACTGAGAAAAAAAAAAACATGATATTCACATCGCTGATTTTAAAAATTTCTGAATCTTTAAAAAATTTTTCTTTATAAGTTTTGCTGTGGTTTACAGTTTTGTAATTATGCAGTTTGTCTATATTAGTAGGAGCTTTATTATTATTATTATTCAGTAGTTTTATTTTTATAACGTGCTTTCACTTCACTACCGAGCGCAGCTCTGTGCGCCTTGGGTATGTGCTGTGGTTTGCTGTGGTGCTCTTATGTTTACTGTATTGAAAGTGTTTTGCGTAGAATGTGTGCAGTACCCAGTAGTGCAATTTTCTGTATGTTATATATATTTGTAAGTCCTGGTGTTTTTGTTATGTATTTGTCTGAATATTTTTTTATTATACCTAAGGCACCTACTATGATAGGAATTGTTTCTGTTTTTAGATTCCACATTCGAGTTATCTCTATTTCCAGGTGTTTGTATTTTGAAAGTTTTTCCATTTCTTTTAGAGAAACGTTGTCATCTGCTGGTATTGAAACATCAATTAGAAGGCATTTTTTTCCTTCATGATCTTTGACAACTATATCTGGTCTATTTGCCTTAATTTCTCTATCTGTGTGTATTGGCATATCCCAGAGTATGGTTGCTTTCTCGTTTTCTGTGACCTTTTCTGGCGTGTGTTTATACCATCTTTTTTCTGTTGCTATTCCATAATGTTGGCATAGCTTCCAGTGTATATAGGTCCCAGCTCTGTCGTGTCTGTGAATATATTCCTTCTTAGCCAGGACTGGGCAGCCAGAGATAATATGATTTATTGTTTCTTGTCGATCTCCACATATTCTACAGTTACTTGTTATATTTCTTTTCATTATGTGTTTTTGGTAATTTCTGGTGGGGAGGCTTTGGTCTTGCGCAGCAATTAAAAATCCTTCAGTCTCTGCTTTGAGTCCTGAGCTTCTCAGCCATTGCTGGGATTTTTCTCTGTCTATTATTATTATTATTATTATTATTATTATTATTATTATTATTATTATTATTATTATTATTATTATTAATATCATTATTATTATTATTATTATTATTAATATCATTATTATTATTATTATTATTAATATCATTATTATTATTATTATTATTATTATTATTATTATTATTATTATTATTATTATTATTATTATTATTATTATTATTATTATTATTATTATATACTCAACAGATTAGATTGCTGGAAAAGAAAACGTATCCTAAAATCAGGTTACAAGTTTCTTTACAAGATGTTAAGAACATCCCTATTGGGTTACAGCAAGTCACCTGAGGTACGAAGAACCCTCCTACGTATCCTAGCTGACCCTAATAACACTGTTTTCTGCAGCTGTACTAAACTTATTACCTCTATCCATCTGTTCAGATCTTTAGGGATAGTTCCCAATGCACATAAAATTACTAGTACACATTTTACCCCAACTTTCCATTGTCTCTGTAATTCAATAGATAGGTCCTGGTGCTTTGCTAATTTTTCTATACTTCTCATATTAACCTTTTCATCATTTGGGCCTGTTAAGTCAATTATCTGGCACTTTCTATTCTCTTTATCCACTACTTGATTCTATTACTCTTTTAGTCTGAATGTTAAAAGCCCACAACATCTGATACTTTTTATTTTCTAGTACTTTATTAAGATCATGTTCAGACCATTATCAGTATGTTCAAATCATAGCTTTCTACAAAGAGCCCCAGTGGATTGCTCTCCCTAGATTGTTATGTCCTTTCTTTTATTCTTTCTGTGCCAGCATGCTACATTCACCTATTATATGATTGACGCTTTCCTCTTTTGATTTGCATAAACTACATTGAAAATCTACTTGGTTTTTGCTTATTTTGGCTGCTATCCAATTAAACCGTAATACTTGATCTTGTGCAACTACTAACAAATTTACTGTCTCCCTTTTCAGCATTCCTTTCTGCAGCCATAACCAAGTCTCACTATTACTATTTGCTGAAACTATCTTTTCGAATCTCCCTAGCAACGCCGCCTCCTCCTGCCAGTCATATAATTTCTGTTCTTTTTACTGGTTTATAAGTTCGTTTGGTGTTTTGGTTTCCCTATGTTTTACTGTGACACTTGCAGCTTTTAATAAACTTTCTTCACTATTAACAACATAGGAGTCCATATCTACTCTAACTAACTCCGCACGGTATTCCACTGATTTTAACACTCTTCCACCTTCCTTCTTTTCTAGGTAGGTATAATCTTGCGACTCCTGCCCTTGGGTGGAATCCTCCATTCATATTGAGTTCCTTACCAGTTCTCTCTAGCGTTGCTAATTCAGTTTTTATCCAATCTACAAGCACTGCTGAGTGTCTAAGTAATGTTACTACCCAAATATTTACAGCCTTCACTAGATTCGGACCACTTAGCTTTGACTTCATTAGCTTCCTCACCCTTATGATGTACTTCTCAATTTTCGCTTTCATTTCTGTAGTTAGTACTCTGTCATATTCTAATACTCCTAGATACTTATAACTCCCTCCTGCTTTCAATGATTTTAGTGTCTGACCATCTGGTAATTGGATGCCTCCGCTGTTGACTACCTGTTCCCTTCTCATGACTAACATTGCACACTTGCCAAATTCCATGCCTATATCTTTGCTGAAGTGTCTTACAGTCTTTATCAAGGAATCTATCTCTTTTCATTCTTAATAAATAGCTTCAGATCATCTATGTAGAGAAAATAGTTACTTCTTCCATTACTATTTCTGAAGAGATACCCTGCTTTTGCCTTCCTTAATACTAAAGTGAGGGGGATCAAATATAGAAAAAATATTAAAGGGGACAACGAGTCCACCTGGAAAATTCCTCTTTTGATTCTAACTTTCCCTAAGAGTGTGTCACCTGCATATAAATTTACTTTCCACTTCTTCATGCTAAAGCTAATTGATTCTCTGATTCTGTCTGCTATACTGAACATACTCAAACATTCATTTATCCATGAGTGTGGAATCATGTCATAGGCTTCTCTATAATCTATCCATGCTATTGTTACATTTCTCGTTAAGCTTTTACTACATTTAGAACTGCTTTGCCTACGTATAATAGAACATGCGGTTGTCTAGCTTTCTTCCTGCAAACTTTTTGTTCTTCTGGTAGTAAATTCTGGTTGTCCAAGGTGCTCATAAATGCTTTCTGAAAGCATTCCTGTTAAATGTTTCCACACTAATGGTAAGCAAGTGATTGATCTATTGTTGGTATCTGTATTACCCTTGCTCTTATCTTTCATAATGAGTATTGTTCTCCCTCTAATCATCCATTCTGGGATTATTCCTCCATTAAGGCAATCCTGAAGTTGTTACCTCAGCCTTCCATGTAAACTACTGTGTTCCTTCAGCCAGTACTCTTGAACTAAATCTGGTCCTGGTCCCTTCCAAATGGACATTTTTCCTAATGCTTTATTTATTAATGTACTAGTTAATATTAGGTCTGGCTGCTCCTCTCTCACTACTTCTTTCTTCATTTTATTTTACCATATCATTATGATTGACTGGTTTAACCATTATCATTGACTGGTTTATCCTAAATATTAATCCAGCACTTTCCAGAACTTTCATGTAAAATATTCTTATCTTCCTCACTTAAATCACTTAAGTCGTTGGTGCCAGTTGTCCCTTCCTTATTGGTAGCGCTATTATCATTTTTTCCTTTAGTTTCTTCTATGGTCTGGGATGCACATCTTTTGCTGTTTGTCTTTCCCACTGCTTGGTCTTTCTTTTCTAGCTCTCTTGTTCTCTCTTCTACCTCCAATTCTGTCATCCATTTTCTTTTCCTAATAGCATTAGCTTGATCAACTAATCTCTTCTCAGTCTCTTTAAACATACCCTCATTTACCCAAAGTGTTAACATCCGTTTTTTATAGCCCTCACATTATTCCTTCATAAGACAGTGTAGGTAAAAATGTACCGGAGTCTTTAGTCATCTGTGAAATCACAAGGACCTTACACAGGTAATACTTTCCTTGAGATATGTGCTGTGCCCATTAAGCCTGTTTTTTGCAAGACTTCAATCTTGCATGGGATTTCCAGTTGCCTTAAGAGGTCTTGAAGTTTCAATGCGATTGAGCCCAACGCTGCGATCACCACTGGTATCACTTTTACCTTACCCTCTCACATACACTACAGTCATGCTATTTCCACATTCAATTCGGAGTACTTAGTGATTTATTCAGTCTCTATACTCACAACATTCATGTCATTTATTCTAGCAACATCAATGATCTGACAGTATTTGTCTCTCTTATTCAATATGGCAATATCTGGCAGACGGTGTTAGATTACACGATCCGTCTGAAAATCATAGTCCGAGAATATCGTTACTTTTCCATCCTCCTGCATAACTTAATTTGGTACATGCTCATACTAGTTCTCTGTTATTTCATATTGGTATTTACGGCATAAGAGCCATTTAAAGTCCACACACTTTATTGTGGAGACGCTTGTATTCTTTTTGTGCAAGGTTCCCACATTCATTTACCAAGTGGGACATATTTACACACACCTTCCACAGAGTCTGCATTTCTTGGTGTCAGGAGTTTTATGGATGCTATACTTCACTTAATTGGTAGCGAGAGCCTGGTCTTGCGCAGCCATGATCAGGCTTTCGGTGGTACGCTTTAAATCACCTCGCTCGAGCCATGCCCACGATACTGCATTATCCTTAACGTTTTGTGTATTCCTTTCAAACTGTCCAGACATTTTCATTTCGTGAAGGTCTTCCTTTCTCTTCTCTGCTCTTTGGTAAAATTCTTCCTTGCCCTCATTTCATCTACATTTACCTCCATATCTTTCGTGGTATATTGCAGCAAGTCTTCATCACTATTTATCAAATACTTTGGACGGAAGCCAGCAGCTGGCTTCGGTCCGGTCTTTCGCGCGTGGATGGCTGCTTTATACAGTGGCATCTGCTCGGTCATACGGGTGAACGGCCATCTATCGGAACCGTTCAACATCTCACGTTCGGTTCGCCAAGGATATCCTCTCTCCTCCCTTCTGTATGTATTGACTCTCGAGCCATTACTGCGGAGGTTGGAGGCTTTGAGGGGTGTCTCGCGCGATCTGGGATGTGGGATGTGGGATGAGCGTGTCTGCCTATGCCGACGACGTCACCGTGATGGTGTCGATCCACAGGCGTATTGACCTGATTGGCGAGACACTAAACGAGTATGAAGCGGTGACAGGTGCGAAAATTAACGCGGAAAAGTCAGTGGGCTTGCGACTGGGCACACGGAGGGGCAAGTCCATGCCGTCCAACACCGTCGTAGGGTGCTGGACAAACGGACCCGTTAAACTGCTCGGGGTCTGGTTCGGTCCGGACCTCCAGTTGGAGAAAAACTGGGAAGAAGTGACGAACAGGGTGGCAAACCTCACCCAGAAATGGGCCGAGAGGAAGCTCTCCTTGAAAGGTCGAGCGGAGGTGGCGAATGCGTACATCGCATCCGTCATCTATTACCGCTTGACCGTCGCCCCTTGTTCCGACCGCTGGTTAACCAAGATAGTACGCTTGCTCTTCAACTTTTCGTGGAAGGGTCAGGTACCGCTGGTCAGGCGCTCCAGCTGCTGTCAACAGCCGCTAAACGGAGGCCTTGGCATGCCGTGGTTGCTGATTCAGGCTATGACATCTCAAGCGTTTCCTGGACGGTGAACAGGTCTGGTCGCTGTTCGTCAGACGCGATTTTCCGCAGCTCGTTTCTTTAACACAGCTGCAATCCTGGATCAAACGTAGACCGAGAAAGAGCGCTTACCACCTCGGGTGCCGCCAAGCCCTCACCGCCCTCAGTCAGGCGGGCAGTGCGATCGGTAGTAGCTCCACTCTAGCGTTCTATAGAGGGTTAGTGGAGGAAAAGTGCGACGACGTTCTCGGGGAATCTCTAGGCGTCGAAGATAATCAGTTAAACAGTCTGTTCGGGAGAACTTTCGGGCCGGGGCCCATGGATAATTTCCAAAGGTCCCTCGCTTGGCAGTGCTACCGAGGTGCGCTACTTTGAAAGGGCTAAAGTCAGACACTTTCCTCTTTGGCCAAGGCCTCATCAACTTTTGCAAGTTCCACTTGAAAAGGAAGATGAGAGTAGAGAGGGAAGTGCTGCCTCAAAGCAAATTTGTTGAAAGATGGGTGACTGTTGGAAGAATGGCCAGTATAAACGGACCAAATATGAAAATACATCTGTAGAAAAAAGGGTAATGTAAAAGAAGAAAAGGCTCTATACCCCTTTCTTATTTTTTCTGACCAGGCTCCCGTGGTTTTATTTGTTTTTCCACGTGTAACCTTTTCGAAGCGCCTCCCCCTTTGGGAGTTCTACTTATTTATTTATGTATTTATTTATCTGTTTATTTATTTATTTATTTATCTATTTATTTGTTATATCTTTCTCCGTTTTCTTCCTCTGTTTAGACGAACGTTTCTACCTTTTCGGACAAAACTTTTTGTAACATTCGTCCTGTCTTTGTCTTTACATATTTTTAATTGATATTAGCCCTTGTGGCCAATAAAACGAATTAATTCTTCTTGTTCTTCTTCTTCTTCTTCTTCTTCTTCTTCTTCTTCTTCTTCTTCTTCTTCTTCTTCTTCTTCTTCTTCTTCTTCTTCTTATTATTATTATTATTATTATTATTATTAGTATTATTATTATTATTATTATTATTATTATCAATGCTTAATTTAAGTCCGTATTTAGAGAGTTCAAGCCTGTTGATAGTACAGCAACAATATATTTTGAATTAAGAGAGTTCTTGGTGTTTGTAAATATGTGGTTGAGTTGTGTTGGTTGAACTTTCAAAGCATACACCCAAGAGTGTGCATCTATTCACATAAGAATCTCAGATGGAGATTTTTGGAATGTCTTATGAATCTTACAAATGTATGTATGTATGTCTGTCTGTCTGTATGTATGTATGTATGTATGTATGTATGTATGTTTATATGCATGTATGTATGTATGTGTGGAGGCGCAATGGCCCAGTGGTCAGAGCAGCGGACTCGCGGTCATAGGATCGCGGTTTCGGTTCCCAGACCAGGCGTTATGAGTGTTTATTGAGCAAAAACACCTAAAAGCTCCACGAGGCTCCGACAGGAGATGGTGGCGAACGCTGCTGTACTCTTTCACCACAACTTTCCCTTACTCTTACTTCCTGTTTCTGTTGTTCCTGTAATTCAAAGGGTCAGCCTTGTCACACTGTGTCACGCTGAATATCCCCGAGAACTACGTTAAGGGTACACGTGTCTGTGGAGTGCTCAGCCACTTGCACGTTAATTTCACGAGCAAGCTGTTCCGTTGATCGGATCAACTGGAACCCTCGACGTCGTAAGCGACGGAGTGCCAACAACAAATGTATGTATGTATGTATGTATAACACTTTGGGCATTTTTATCACTGTAGACGAGGAATCTTGCTGCTGCAATTAGCGTGAGGTGTTTCGACCACTTCTGATTATCTACGCACTTTGTCGATATTTTTGTTTTTTTTACTTCACTAATTCTTCCTTTTTTATTGCGATAATCATCTGAGCCAATCTTTAATCTTTGCATTCTAGTGACCTTGAATTATAAATAAATCTTCATTTATTTATTTATTTATTTGCTTATTGATTTTTGCCAATTATTTTTTCAAGGTCTTGATAGTTCTTCACTTTTACGTCATTGTATTCGTTAGTTAGAACTTAACATCGGTTGATTAAGCTGTTGTATGGCTTAACTGCCAATCTTATAGTGTGTATTTTACTGGAAATCGTTGTGCAACATGTTACAGACTTCAAAGTTATTTTTATGCACCATGTAACCTCTACATCTTTCATGTTTGCTTTCTTGCCAACCTAACCATATTTTATGGCCTGTATTTGTCATAAATTCTTTACCGTTTCTCTATTTTGCGTCAACCATTTCTATAAAATGTTCCAACAGTATCTCTCCATCTCCTAAGTTAGCTGTTGTCGTTTTTCAGATTGATAAATAGTTCGTAAATGCCAAGTTCCAACTATAAACGAAATTTGTTATGCTTTTAACTTTTACTTTGGTTGTTTCGCATAATAATTAATTCGTCTTGAGAAAAATATCTGAGGTATTGTTGCTGATATTGGTGGTTTTTTTATTATTTTTATTCTAGGCCCAAGCCGACCCAGTATGATATTGAAGTTTGGCTGCATGATCATGCGGCGTTTTAATCAAAAGATAACCCTGGTGGCGCCAGTCTGCTCTGCAGATATGGTTGGCCGTTGGCTTCCCTCTGAGTGGCCCTTCCGCCCTTTGACAGGTTATATTTTTAATCCTGCTTGGTACTAACTCTCCGTCGCTTTTCAATAGACTAGGTGGGGACGGTGGCTGACATATTCAAAATATTACCATCTTTTTCATTCGCTTTTCTCTCTCTCTCTTACTCTTTCTCCCACTCTCTCTCTCTCTGTCTCCTTGTCACTCTCTCACCGTCTCCTTGTCACTCTCTCACTGTCTCCTTGTCACTCTCTCTTTCTCTCTCCCTCCCCCCTCTCTCTCTCTCTCTCCTATATTTTACATACTCTCTCGTGTCTTCTATTTTTTATATGCACCCTCTTGCATACTTATTTCCTCACCACTTTCATAAGCCTTGCTCTTTATACATCTCTCTCTATTTCTTTCTCTTTCTCTTTCACTCACACTTTCTCATAAGTAACTCCTCATTCGTTCGCTAGCGAACGTTTCCATCCAATTATCCTTGTGTCTCACCTACTCACTCACTCTCTCACTCACTCACTCACTCACTTGCTCTCTCTCTCCTTCTCTCTCTCTCTCTGTCTATCTATCTCTCTATCTCCTGTCTGCCTGTTTATTTTTATTCTTACAATGTCTTCTTCAAATACCTCCCCACATTCTCAGACACATTCTTCATCTCCAGCAGTAATTTCTTGCTGACTCTTACCCCACACTACATATTTACTCCCTCCCCTACTGCTTCACCTCCTCTTGCTCATTCTTTTAGTTATATTTCTTTTTCCCGTTAGGCGCCAGTTTTCTTCTACCGATTTTTGCTCTCTCTCACTCTCGCACTCTGAATATCATCACAACTTCACTCACGCCTCTCCTTCTACAACCTGCACTCACATTCACACTCAATACTCACATATCTAAAAATATCCCAATTCATTTATTTTCAACACTTTCTGTTTTTTTTTTTTTTGTTTTGCTGCCATTTTCCCTCTATCATTCTTCTTCGTATTGTATTCCCACTTTCTTCAATCTCCTAACTTTCACCTCCTCCTTTTACCCCTTTCTCGTTTTATTGTAATTCATTCTTTAACACTTCCCACTTAGCCAAGCTCTCCTACGTCTGCCTGCATCTCTCCTTCTCCCTTTCTCATTCTCTCTCACATTTCCGCTCTCTTTAACACCTTCCACTTCTCTTTGTTCTCTCCTGTCTCTCTGTCTCTCTCTTTCACTTTGACCCTCGCTCACTCACTCACTCACTCACTCACTCATTTCACTTTTTTTATGACATGCCTTCCACTAAAACTTATCCCCCTCTCACTTTCTCTTGCACTATATTCTCCCCACTTCCTTAAACACTTTTTTCAGTTGCCTCTCTTCTTTCCCTCTCTCAGTCTATATTTTTTACTCGCATTCTCGCTTTCTTTCCCACCTCCATCTTCTGCACTCCGTTATTTTTGTCATTAATATTTATTGCATTTCGTTTTGCTATTTTAAATTTATTGATCAGAATAGGAAACAGAGAGGAAGTAAATATAACACACAGTGATAGTAGAGGTTGGGGCAGGGGTAATTCTAGTGGGGCTGAATAAAGGTGGGGAGATCATGACGGTGGTTGTTCTGTTGAAGGTGGCAGGGGATGTGGAGTTGGTGATAATGATACGATCAGTCCCTGCTGCATCAGTATGTATAGCTAGAAATTTGAGTATGGGTGCAGACACACACATATTATGTGTGGGTTCATCAATATATATATATATATATATATATATATATATATATATATATATATATATATATATATATATATATCGCCAAGCCAACATGGCAGTCCCAAAATTAGGACGAAAGCTGCCGTGAATTAGCTCCAAGAAGCCATCGCCTCTAGCTAGCTATGTGACACACGAAACCTGTGTCCTTTATAACCTTCGAACAGGGGAGGTCAGCAGTGTCCCCCTGCTGGTTTGGCATCTGCAGACTAGTTTCAGGGTGTTGCCCCTTGTCAATGCAGAGCAGCCAAGCCCTAGCCAGGCGGCGCTGCTGACTATCTGCTCGAAGGTTATTTATCTAATTTCAGTGGAATCTATCCACTGGTTTTCAGAAATAGAGTTATTAATATTTCTAAGTCTCTCTAAAGGAGACGACGGCAGCGGTACTGGAAATTAATAGTTATCGCCAAGCCAACATGGCA
>NC_142932.1:71604620-71624620 GCF_046866305.1 Octopus bimaculoides | reverse complement strand
TCCACATCAACTGAATTAGATGCAAAAGAACAGGCGCCTCGAAGTGTGCTCCTTATTGCTTTCTCAACTGAAAAAAGACCATTTTTGCATCGAATTATATGTAATGAAAAATGGATACTGTTTGGCAACAACAGGTGAACAGGACAGTGATTAGGTGCAGGAGAGTCACCTAAACACTACCCAAAACCACCATTGCACCTTAAAATGTTAGTGGTCACTGTATAGTGATCTGCAAAGGCGGTTATTTATTATTCATTTTTGCAACAAAGAAAAACGGTGACAACAACATCGTATTGTCAGGAAATTGACGGTATGCATGAGAATTTGAAGAAGAAGCAACCCAGACAAGTCAATAGAGATAGCTCAATTTTGCCCCATGACAATGCACGTCCTCACACTACTCAAGCTACGGTCCAAACGTTGCAAAGGCTGAATTATGAGATTTTGCAACATCCTCACTATTCCTCTGATACTTCTCCTACTGATTATCACTTATTTAAGCCTTTTAAGCTTTTCATACACAATAAAACATTCTTAAATAGAGAAGAGGTAATTGAAGCATTCGGACAGTTTATCACAGCCAAAGGTGAATTTTTTTTTAAAGATGGAATATATGACTTAGAGAAACGTTGAGTAGAGGTGAGAAAAGAACATGGATTATACATTGATTAAATAAATCAGATCTCTAATACTTCTGAAATATTTTATTGTTACTTTTCAAATACGACATTTCAAGTGTGACAATCTGATACATTACAGAACTGCTATTTTAACAAATTGTGTTTATTTATCAACCGATGTGAAATTTATTATCCGAGCTGTTGCTGTCCTAAGCACTTCATCTATTCAGATGTAACCCGTCCAATCTACTGCATATAGGACAGATGAATACCACTCTAGTGTAAGGAGCCTAGAATTGTGAGGAGCCCATTTTTAGCGAGGAAATAATTCATACTGAATTTTATAAATATATATGCACATACATAAGCTCACGCACACACATATATACGCCTCTTTCTCTCTCTCTCTCTCTCTCTCTCTCTCTCTCTCTCTCTCTGTATATATATATATATATATATATATATATATATATATATATATATATATATATATGTATATATAAATATATATATATATATATATATATATATATATATATATATATATATATATATATATATATATATATATATATATATATATATATATACATACATATATATAAATACACACATATATATACGTATATTTATGTACGGATATATAAATCATGTATATAGATATACATACATATATATATATATACACACACACATATATATATATATATATATATATATATATATATATATATATATATATATATATATATATATACACATATGCATATGTGTGTATGTATGTGTGTGTATGTATGTGTGTATGTATGTGTGTGTACATATATATTCACTATAACATAGAACATTCTTGATTGCGAATCACCATCGAATTTGAACGTTTCTGCATGCTGGATAATAACGACTGTATGCAATTAGTAACCTGATACTTACTTCAGTTTTCTTGATAATAGGTTCCAGTTTAAACTATGATAGTGAAGTATTGTCGCTTGCTGGATTTTGTCAATGTAACTATCCTAAAAAATATGTATTCAACGAAATATTTTGAGCATTTCACCTCTCCACTTAGGATATTTATTAGGTAGGTCGTACCTGATAAATGTCCACAATGTGGAATGAATTAAACATACAATGTACAGTTATGTAATCTTGAAGATAAATCATGCTCTCTTAGAAAATGGCCCTCATCATCATCCTCATCATCATCAATAACTCCTGCACCTTCCTATGTCGAGTCCCAGGACTCATAACGCCGATTAACGGTTTCCAAGACCATTCAATCGACCACATTATTCCCACTAAACATGATGCCAGTCTGTCGCAGTCATATAGCGGACTTGTGCAAAATGAAATGAAGTGGTTTGCTCAAGAAAACGACACACTGCCCGATCAAAGAGTCAGAACTACGACCTTGTGAGTGCAACCCCCTAAACATTACACCAAACATCTTCGGCATTATTGAATTTATCAAATCAATTCGCTCATTTTTGCTTGACTATTTCGTTCCAGAATCACACTGAAACCGCATGACGGACGTCGTCCTGTTATAAATAGTTTCATTAAATTGAAAGGAGAATTTCTTGGATTGAATCATCTGATGTATTTCTCTTCCATGTTTTATGCCAATAAATCGATTTCTATAGCGATAGTGGTAGAATTACTAGACGGATATGACTGAGTGATTAATTTCTCAACCGAGTTCATGACATCGGACAATATCCTGGAAACTGAATGGCAGAAAATATCATTCACCAATATTATGAGTCACCAATATTTTACAACGCATCGATATTTTTTTACCTACCAATGCTATGTGAGTCACAAAAGTTCTGTGACTCATTAGTATTATGAGTCTTATGAATAATGTACGACTCATCAATTTTATTCGACTCTCACTATCATACGACTCATCAATATTATATGACTCACCAGCTTTATACAATGCTTCAGTGTTACGTGACTCGCCAAAGTTGTTTAATAATCTATGTTCTGTGAGTCACCAAATTTGTTTGAATCCCCAAAGATCAGTGATTCACGAATACTTGCAGCTCACAAATATTACGTGGCACAACAAAGATGTGTGAATTACCAATATTGTATGGCTCACTAGTATAATGTGACTGGTTGATGTTATGCACATCAGTAGAGTTATGTGACTTACCAAAATTATGTTAAAACATTTCCAGTCTGAATAAGTAGTTTATTCAATATATGTTATCCAACGCGAGTCCTTAATATAGCCGTAACTTCTCTTTTGCTAAGTTCCTCTTGAGTAGATTATTTCTGAAATCAATATCAATAATAAAGAGGCACTTCCTCCAAGGAAAACTGAATAAACTCTGGGTAGAATAAGCCACCCCACTTAGGGAAATAAATAAGCAGCTGTTATTACTATCACTGATGATGATGATGATAATGATGATGATGATGATGATGATGATGATGATGATGATGATGATGATGATGATCATGAATATAATAATAATAATAATAATAATAATAATAATAATAATAATAATAATGATAATGATAACAAGCCTTTACCGTAATAATATCGCATAGAATGATCAAAATCTGGTAGAAAGCAACTTGTTTCCAGAAGAGCTGATGGGATGCTGCAAGGGTTCAAACGGATGTAAAGATGAGCTAATGATCAATAAAGCTATAACGGAAGTCAGTCGCAGAACGAAGTAGGGTCTAAGTATGACATGGATGGATTACCGGAAGGCTTTTGATAGTATTCCCCACACATGGATCCTAGAAACACTAGCCATGAATAAAGTAGCACCAATAATTCTAAAATGTATAAAACATTCCATGAATAAATGGCAGACAGTGCTACAGCTCCAGACAAAAGAGGGACTCATAAAAATCAAAACCGTCCTCATTAGAAGAAGAATATTCCAAGGAGACAAGCTCTCTCCACTCCGTTTCTGCTTGACTTGACACGTTTATCTGACATGCTAAGCAGTACTGGATGTGGGTACAACTGTTACGGAAAAACAATCAGCTATCTCTTATATATGGATGACCTAAAATTGCACGCTACAAATGAGAACCAACTGGAAACATTACTACAAGCAGTTCAGAGATTTACCAAAGAAGTAAACATGAAATTTGACTTAGAAAAAGGTGTCAAAGCAACCTTGATTAGGGGGGAAACTAGTAAAGAGTAGCAACTTCACACGAGATAAAGCAGATCAAAAACGAGAATTAAATCAAAGGCTGACAAACAAATACTTAGGAATCAATGAACTAGATACGGTACAATACACACAAATGAAAGAGAAGATAAAAAAAAATACTATATACGAGTTAGATTCATACTGAAAAACAGAGTTCAATGCGAAAAACAAGACAAAAGATATCAACACTCTAGTCGTCCCAGTTATAAGTTCAACTACAATATTCTTAACTGGACTCTAAATGAACTAATCAGAATAGACAGGAAAACAAGGAAAGTAATCGCAGGATTTTCGATGCACCATCCAAGCTCTGACATAGAAAGGTTATATATATACAACGTATCGAAGGTGGTAAAGGTCTTATGCATCTAGAAAACTATTACAAAATAACCACCATAGGACTAGAGAAATACCTACTCCAGAAGCAAGGAAAACTAATACAAATAATGACGAAAAAAGCTGTTAAGGAAGCTAACAACTATGAAGAAAGAGAAGAAAAAAAAAAGCTGTTAAGGAAGCTAACAACTATGAAGAAAAAGAAGAAAAAAAAGCTGTAAAACAACTGAAATTCAAACTAAACTGGAACATAAACGGTTCATGATAAAAAGATAGCAAGAAAAGCCTCTTGATGGCAAATACTGGTTTACATTAGAAATAGACAAGAAAGGCTGAAAAACTCAGGACTCAAAGCAGAGACTGAAGGATTTTTAATTGCAACACGAGATCAAAGCCTCCCCACCAGAAATTACCAAAAACATGTAATAGATAAAATGCAAGTATCTTCAGAATATGTGGAAATGGAATAGAAACAATAAATCATATTTTCTCTGACAAAGAATGAATATATTCACAGACACGACAGAGTTGAGACCTGCATACACTGGAAGCTATGCCAACACCATGGAATAACAACAGAAAAAGCTGGTATAGATACGTGCCAGAAAATGTCACAGGAGATGAGAAAGCAACCATACTCTGGGATATGCCAATACACACCGATAGAGAAGTTAAGGACAATAGGCCGGATATAGTTGTCAGAGATCATGAAGGAAAAAAAAGATTGTACTGACAAGTACTGACCACATCCTTAGAAAACCCTATCCATTTAAGGTCTGTGTTGCATTACATAAAGATAAAAAGCAGCAAAACTTGCTTCACTAAACAATATGAGAAACGGGAACGCTTTTTCCAACAAAATAGAGAATTCAAAATAAACACAAGCAATTTTTACAGAAAGTTAAACAAAAACATTATATCAATAGATACTATGCTAAGAACATCAGCGATTCAGTCATACTGAGAAGCAATATGGAGCAAACCAGAACAACACAACAAAAATGCTGATTGGATTAATAGCGAGAGGGAAAGGAAGAACACAGTAGAAGCACAGATATGGCCCACCATCATAGGTCTAGAGATTACGGACACACTGTGGAGTACCAACAACTGGAAAACCAGGAATAGACAAGGTCGCCGAGTTCTGGTTGAAACGCCTCACCATTACCCATAACCACTAAGCTGCAGAATTCAATTTATTGACAAGTGAGCCAGAATCATCAACACCAAACTGGATGCTAGAAGGACAAACTACCTAAATCCCAAGTACCGTGCACCCACAAAATTATAGATCAATAACATTGACAAATGTGCCAGTGTCTCACTGGGAAGACGGAAATTCATCAGTATTAAAAACACTGCACTCGACATAGACACAGAAATTAAAGAATTAGACCATAACCGCCAATACAGATATCTAGGAATGGACGAAGCAGCTAAAATACAAAACACAGAAATGAAGGAGAAAATGAGGAGAGAATATTACAGGCGAATTAGATCAATATCAAACACTGAACTTAATGCTAAAAATAAGATAATATAGATCAACACGCTATCCATACCAGTCATAAATTACAGCTTTAACATAATAAACTGGAAGATCAGTGAATTGAGAAAACTAGATAGAAAAACTAGAAAACTACTAACAGCGTACCGAAGTTACCACCCCAATCCAGACGCAGACAGAATATATCTACCCCGCTTAGAAAGAGGCCGTGGCCTGATACAGATGGAAAACTACTATAAAATAACGACAGTTGAACAAGGAAATTACTTAGAAACAAAGAGTCGAAGACTAGTGTATGCTGTAAAGCAACACGAGAAAATGAAAGCACTTTTCTCTATACACAAAGAGGCGACAAATTACAAAGCAAAAACAAACTACACTGACACACTGACCTCAGATGCAACAAAGCAGAAATGGTCAAAGAGACAAAAAACAACATTAAAATTGAATTGCAAAAGATACTGAAGAAGAAATGGAGAAAAAAATCACTCCACGGCCAACACCCTGAAAGGCTTGATAGAGAGGAAGTGATCTGCAGTGAAAGCCAACAATGATCTGGACTAAAAGGTAAAACAGCACTGATTCTCGCTACACAAAATAATGAAAACATGCTCCAACACCAAATGTAGAATGTGCAACCAGCACAATAAGACAGTTGACCACATCATTTCGGGCTGCTCGGTCCTTAACAAGTCTGAATATATATACAGACACGACAAAGTAAGAAGTTATATCTACTGGGAATACACCAGCATTACAACATTAAAACTGACAATAGGCAGTAGCAGTATAAGCATTTGCCAAACAATCATCGGGCCACAGTCATCTGCGATATGCCGGTTCAAACCGACAAAGAAATAAAAACTGATCGCCCAGACATAATCAAGGATTGGGGGTGAAAAAAAAAAAAAAACACCTGCGTACTGATAGAGACTGCAGTCCCTTCTGAACAAAATATTGTCAAAATAGAAGTGGAGAAATTGTCCAAGTGCAAAGACTTCGAAAGTGAAGTATTCAAGATGTGGGGCATAGAGGTAAAAATAATACCAATAATAAATGGAGCACTGGGTATGATAGAAAAACATATGAACAAAAACGTAGAAGCTATACTTGATTCTCAACACTATACACTATTCACTATCCAAAAAAAAAAGACAAAAAAACAAAAAAATAGTTCTGCTAGAAACAGTCTACATCCTACGCAAGACATCATCATTCCAGTAATTCAACCTGAACAAAACAACCCGCAGATACAAGACACGCTCTATACAGCAATTACTCAGTGAAATAAACTTCCACCAGCAACCTTATTAACCAATGCATTACACACTGAGCACACAATAAAAGTAGTAACACAACAAATGACTGCACCACACCTCAGGAGAAGAAAAAATCTAACGTGTTACAGTACCGGGAAAAGTTTGCACATACCCAACAGCAGAAAAGAACACACAATGCTGCACATGCCCCAACAACACGGAGGTTTAGCAGGCGTTGCAGGAGAAATTTGCCTCTTTCAAATGTGGAACAATCATATGATAATAATAATAATAATAATGATGATGATGATGATGATGATGATGATGATGATGATGAAGATAGAAATCGTCCTTTCTAATATAGGCTAACGCCAGAAATTTAGGTTGTTAGGCATGCCGTTTACATCGACACCAGTGCTCAACTGGTAGTTGTTTTATCGACCCCGAAAAGATGAGAGGCAAAGTTCACCTCAGCAGAATTTGAACCCATAACGTAAAGACGGAAAAATGCCGCTAGCCATTTTGCGTGGTGTGTGCTAACGACTCTGCTAGCTTTCCACCTTAACAACAACAACAATGATAATAGCAGCAACAACAGCAACAGCAAGAAGAACAACAGCAATGTCAACATACTTGCTCTCTTCACCCGATTTCTCACCTGCCCCGAAATTCGTGGACTTGTACCAAAATTTGAAACTAATATTAAGCATAGATGTGACTCAGTCGATACTAAATGTATGATCGGTATAAACTTTAATAATAATAATAATAATAATAATAATAATAATAATAATAATAATAATAATAATAATAATAATAATAAAAAACTCGAATGTGGAATCTAAAAACAGAAACAATTCCTATCATAGTAGGTGCCTTAGGTATTATAAAAAAATATTCAGACAAATACATAACAAAAATACCAGGACTTACAAATATATATAACATACAGAAAATTGCACTACTGGGTACTGCACACATTCTACGCAAAACACTTTCAATACAGTAAACATAAGAGCACCACAGCAAACCACAGCACATACCCAAGGCGCACAGAGCTGCGCTCGGTAGTGAAGTGAAAGCACGTTATAAAAATAAAACTACTGAACAATAATAATAATAATTGTGAATAAATAATATTGTGGATAAATAATATCTAAAACAAAATTAAAAAAAAACGAGAAAAGATTTATCGATTCTCAACGAAATTAGTAAACAATCAACACAACTAAGTAACAAGAAGAAAACAAAAATACTGTACAAATGCAACATTACAGAAAAAGACTTACCTGAGGCAAAAGAAAAGCTAAAGCAAGATATCCTCGCCAAAGCACAAATGATCCGCCGGTATGAGAAATGTTTCTTTGAACAAAACAAACAGTTCAAATGCAACCCCAAAAAACTCTACCAAGAACTGGGTAAAAATAAAATAGACATTACTGCAGCATCAACAGCAGAAGAACTAGAGAAATTCTGGAAACAAATATGGTCGGTGAAGCAACAACCCCAGAAAAGGACCATTAAAACAACGAACTTAGCACCAGAGCAACTCTGGACCCCTATAACAACTGAAGAGGTCACCCAGACACTGCAAAGACTAAGCAACTAGAAGGCATCTGGGCACGACAAGATCCCCAACTTGTGGTTAAAACACCTGACAGGAATGCACAAAAAGCAGGTAGAAAACTTTAACAACATACTAGCTGAGCCGGCGACAATGCCTGAATGGCTCACGAAAGGGAAAACCATCTTAATTCCCAAATCCACGGAAACGGAGAAACCACAAAACTACAGACCTATAACCTGTCTCCCTACGATCTACAAAGCCTTTACTGCAATAATATCGCAGAGATTGAGTAAGCACCTCGAAAATAACAACCTGTTTCCAGAAGAGCAGAAGGGATGCTGCAAGGGCTCATACGGCTGTGAAGATCAATTATTGATCAATAAAGCCATAACTGAAGACAGCTGCAGAAAGAAGAAAGGCCTCAGTATGACCTGGGTGGACTACCAAAAGGCTTTTGACAGTGTTCCCCACACGTGGATTCTCGATACACTAGCTATAAACAAGGTGGTACCAATTATTATAAAATACATAAGGCACTCCATGAACAAATGGCAGACAGTTCTACAGCTCCAAACAAAAGAGGGACTTGTGAAAACGAAAGCCATCCCCATTAGAAGAGGAATATTCCAGGGAGACACGCTCTCTCCACCCCTGTTCTGCCTGGCACTCACACCTTTAACTGAATTGTTAAATAGAACTGGATGCGGATACAAATGTTACGGAAAAAACGTCAGCCACCTTTTATATATGGATGACCTAAAAGTATACGCCAGAAATGACAAATAGCTGGAAACACTACTACAGACGATACATGGCTTTACCAAGGAAATAGATATGAAATTCGGATTAGAAAAATGTGCCAAAGCAACCCTGAAAAGAGGAAAATTAGTTAAAATTAGCAATATAACACTAGGTAAAGCCAATCAAATAAGAGAACTAGACGAAAGTCAACCATACAAATATTTAGGAGTCAATGAACTACATACGATGCAACACACACAAATGAAAGAAAAAATAAAGAAAGAGTACTATAAACGAATTAGATCAATACTAAAAACAGAGCTCAATGCTAAAAACAAGATAATAGGTATTAACACTTTAGCTGTCCCAGTTATAAGTTATAGCTACAATATCCTTAACTGGACATTAAACGAACTATCTAAAATAGACAGGAAAACAAGAAAAATAATGACAGGATATAGAATGCACCACCCAAAATCTGACATAGAAACGCTATATATACAACGCACAGAAGGTGGCAGGGGTCTTATACAGCTAGAAAACTATTATAAACTAACCAACATAGGACTGCAAAAATAACTACTTCAGAAGCAAGGAAAACTAATAAAAATAGCCACAAAACACGAGCAAAACAAAAAAAACGGTTTTCAGTATTTAAGGAAGCTGACAAATAGAAACAAGAAATCATACTACCTAACAAATACGAAGAAGATGAAGAAGAAACAACAAAAGCTATGAAACAAATGAAATCCAAACTAAAACTAGAACAGCAACGGACCATGATAAAACGATGGCAAGAAAAGCCCCTACATGGTAAATACTGGGCTAAACTAAATGCAAAAGAAATAGACAGAGAAAAATCCCTGCAATGGTTGAGAAGCTCAGGACTCAAAGCAGAGACTGAAGGATTTTTAATTGCTGCACAAGACCAAAGCCTCCTCACCAGAAATTACCAAAAACATACAATGAAAAGAAACATAACAAGTAACTGTAGAATATGTGGAGATGGACAAGAAGCAATAAATCATATTATCTCTGGCTGCCCAGTCCTGGCTAAGAAGGAATATATTCACAGACACGACAGAGCTGGGACCTATATACACTGGAAGCTATGCCAACACTATGGAATAACAACAGAAAAAAGTTGGTATAAACACACGCCAGAAAAGGTCACAGAAAACGAGAAAGCAACCATACTCTGGGATATGCCAATTCACAGATAGAGAAATTAAGGTAAATAGACCAGATATAGTTGTCAAAGATCATGAGGAACAAAAATGCTTTCTAATTGATGTATCAATACCAGCAAATGACTATGTTTCCCTGAAAGAAATGGAAAAACTTTCAAAATACAAAGACCTGGAAATAGAAGTAACTCGAATGTGGAATCTACAAACAGAAACAATTACTATCATAGTAGGTGCCTTAGGTATAAAAAAAAAATATTCAGACAAATACATAACAAAAACACCAGGACTTACAAATATATATAACATACAGAAAATTGCACTACTGGGCACTACACACATCCTATACAAAACACTTTCAATACAGTAACCATAAGAGCATCACAGCAAACCACAGCACATACCCAAGGCACAAAGAGCTGCGCTCGGTAGTGAAGTGAAAGCACGTTATAAAAATAAAACTACTGAATAATAATGATAATAATAATAATAATAATAATAATAATAATAATAATAATAATAATAATAATAATAATAATAATAATAATAAATTTATAGATATGAATAACTTTAAGTATACGAATTATGGCAGAAGATCAGCTACTTTTGGAATTAAGTCTTATAAACATGGTGATAGTGTTGATATTACGAGAAATGTCTATGTAATTAACAGAAAGGTTAATTCAAAGAATATTGTTTGGTATAATGCACCATGTGCATCTTACACAACTACTAATATTCCATGGAAAATCTTTGCAGCACTGGATAAATATTCCCTACCTTGAAGTGAGTACGAGAAAATATTTAATCGCTCAGAAATCTGTTTGAAATTATAGCACCAGATAAACGTAAAATTAGACACTATCGCAACTCAAAATTAGTAAACACGAGTGGAAACGATAGGGTTAATTGTGATCTAAACTATAACGATAATTTTCCTGAAAACTAGTTTTTGATACTTTTGGTAAAGGTAATTCTAACTCTGAAAATAATAATATAGATTATATTGTTGTCAATGATCCTGTTTTAACACCTCATTCTGAGAGGAGAGTTAGTACTAAATCCTTGAGCCGTGAGTGCTGTATATTTGAAAAACAAAATCATCTGTCTTTTACGGAATCAGTGTCTAAGGAAGAATATAGTATATCAATGTAACGCAATTGCAGGGGGTCATACCCATTATCACATACGCTCTTCTACAATTTACAAATCTAGATTACATAACAATTCTTCATTTAACTTTAGAAGAAAATGTAATTCTATGAACCATAGTAAACGTATTTGGAATTTGAGAGAGAGAAAAATTATCTATGATACAAAGTGGTGAATCAAATTGACCAGTACCGACCCGTTTATATACCCAATAAATCCAGCAGCTACAGATATTTGTTATATGTCACTGTATATTTCTCTCACTCAAAACATTTCTCTCTCTGTCTCACAATGTCTCTCTGTCTCTCTCTCTCTCTCTCTCTCTCTCTGTCTCACAATGTCTCTCTCTCTCTCTCTTTATATATATGTCTATCAATCAAATCATGTTCTCACTGAACTTTTTCACGCATGACCTGCCACACAAATCACTTTCTCTTCATACATGCATGTCCCTCAATACAACTTTGGTATCCATTCCATATAAACATTATATATATATATATATATACATAAAATATATATGTGTGTGTGTGTGTGTGTGTGTGTTTGTGATTGTATCTGTGTCACCAGCCGTCGCTTAAGAACCGGTGTTGGCGTGGCTTATGTTCGGTAAGATATCAGTTCCGTAACAGAGAACGCTGCAATGACCACCAGACTTTAAAAAAAAGTGTAACGGGTCCATTCGTTCGTCTAAAATTTTTCAAGGCGGTAACCTGGCATGGCCACAGTCTGATAACTGAAACAAGTAAAAGATAACAGATAATATATATGTGTGTGCGTATATATATATATATATATATATATATATATATATATATATCATGCAACTTAAAATTTCGTACACTTAGTTACAAGAACTTAATTCGTGCACACACACACACACACACACACATACACACACACACACACCCGCACACACACACATACACACATATAAATATGTATCCGTCAACCTATCTACACTGAATAGCATTTCTTTGAGCTTTTAATCTATCTATCTATCTATCTATCTATCTATCTATCTATCTATCTATCTGTCTGTCTGTCTGTCTGTCTGTCTGTCTCTCCCTCTCTCTCCTTCACTTTGTCTACCTTTTTATTTACCTGTACATTCGTCTGTTTATCTGTTATCCCACTATAATTGTATTCTGTTCTCTTTATCCACGTGTAAGTTCCATTTGTTTCCACTGCAGCTTAATCTTGCTTCTTTTATTTGTCATTATTCAGGCTCCGTCTCTTTCTCCTTCTCTCTCTAGATATATAAATATACATTTAGGTGTGTGTGTGTGTGTGGTGTATATTTCCACTCATTGTATGTTGCCCTATTTCGCTATATGTATCTTCCTCACATTTATACTTTTTCTAAACCCCCCCCCCCTTCTCTCTCTCTCTCTCTCTCTCTCTCTCTCTTTCGCTTTCTCTCTATATCTTCTCACAACTCTGTGTTAAAACCTTTCGCTTTATTACAAAACCTCCCCAAAGCACAATCACAGCATCTTCCTCTCCTGCTTACTCTGTCACAGACGTCATCAGTTCACCGATCTTTCTCTCAATCCCACAAATATCGTCCTCCCTCTCACACACACATCTATTTTTATCTATATTCCTGTCTACCCCACCCCATCTCTATTCCTCTCCCCTCTGCTAATCCTTATTCAAACTGTAACGCCTCCACCCCTCACATCATTATATCTCCCACTCTTTCGCTTCATACAATTTTCTCTTCTATGCTGGTCTCGCTTTCAATCGCGTCTGTGCGTGTCTCTACTGTCAGATCTTTCTATCTCACTTTCTCACTCTTTCTTTTCCGTCTGCGCGCGCCCGTGCGTGTGTGTATTGCGTATATACCATACATACAAACACGCGCGCATACAAACACACACACACACACACACACACACACGTACACTCATGCACACAAACACACACGTACACATAAAGACAACCACAAACACAAACACATGCACCAACGCGACGCACAGATTTTTCAATTGCTTTCTGTCTGTATTTACAAGCTTAGCTATATATACGTGTATGTGACCATGCGTTTGCATACATACACAGAGAATTCATACATAAAACATGCAAATCTACATATATACAAACAAAACTACCCTGTTGTTGATGTTGAAATTCCAATGAAGGAGCCTTGGATCTAGGTTAGAAACCGGATCTTTCTCAATTGGCAAGAAATCTTGAAATAAACTGAATAATGACATATAAATATACATACATAGATACGAGTGAGCGCTCGCGCGCGCACACTCTTTGGTGTTTATACACACACAAACACACACACACATACACACACACACACATAAAGGTGGTACTCCAGCAAGGCCGCAGTCAAATGACTGAAACAAATTAAAATAAAAGAATATATATATTTATATACTTATATGCGTATGAATGTATGTATATATATATATATATATATATATATATATCATATATATGCATATATGTATATATATATATATATATATATATATATATATATATATATATATATATATATATATATATATATATATGTATGTATATATATATATATATATATATATATATATATATATATATATATATATTTATATTTATATATATACATACATATGTATCTATATATATATATATATATATACACACGCAAGTGCGACGCACCATACTGACACTCTCTCTCCACCTCTCACTTTCCCTCTCTTTCTCTCTCTCTCTCTCGCTCTCTCTTTCACCTTCTATCCACCCCCTCTCTCTCTCTCTCTCTCTCTCTCTCTCCCTTTCGCCTTCTATCCCTCTCTGTCTCTCGTTCCTTGTCAGCTGATCCGTCACACCTCATCAGTTTCTGTTTTTGTCACCACCAATCCCAGCCTCAACTTCTGCTGCTGTCGTCAGTGCTATTTTTTCTCTTCATTGTACACTACTTGTTGCTGTTGTTGCTGTTGTTGTTGTTGTTGTTGTTATTGTTGTTACCTACCTGCTTTCTTTTTTGTTGTCTTTTTGCTTTTGATGCTGCAATTTCTGATGGCATCTCGATCATAGCTGTCATCATCATCACCATAATCAATAGCTATGTGATCACCAGCCCCAGCACCACAACCAGCAGCAGCAGCAGTACCACCACCAGCACCACCACCACCACAACTACCACCACCACCACCGCCACCACCACCATTTACCGCCAACACCACCACCACCACCACCACCACCTCACCACCACATCACCACCACCTCACCACCACCAGCACCACAACCGCCACCACAACTACCACCACCACCACCACCACCACCACAACTATCACCACCACCACCACCACCACCACCGCCGCCACCGCCACCGCCGCCACCACCACCACCACCTCACCCCCACCAGCACCACCACCGCCACCACAACTACCACCACCACCACCACCACCACCACCACCACCACCACCACCACCACCACCACCACCTCACCACCACATCACCACCACCTCACCACCACCAGCACCACAACCGCCACCACAACTACCACCACCACCACCACCACCACCACAACTATCACCACCACCACCACCACCACCACCGCCGCCACCGCCACCGCCGCCACCACCACCTCACCCCCACCAGCACCACCACCGCCACCACAACTACCACCACCACCACCACCACAACTACCACCACCACCACCACCACCACCGCCGCCACCGCCACCGCCGCCACCACCACCACCACCACCACCACCACCACCACCTCACCACCACCTCACCACCACCACCAACACCACCACCAACACCACCACCACCACTACCACCACCACCACCACCATTACCACCAGCACCAGTACCAGTGCCACCACCATCACCACCACCACTTCCATCCCGTCAGCACAATTGTCGACGTCGTCGTCACCATCATAATCGTCACCATCACCATCACCGCCATGAACACTATTAATAACAGCAACATTGCAAACATCTTCAGCTGTAGCACCGCCTCCACCCCACCCCCTACGGACCTCACCGACGCCAGCGCCATCACCACTATCGTTCCCCACCGTCAACATCCTCACAACCACCAACACCACCAATAACACAAACACCGCCGATACCAACACTACTACCCGTCCCACTACCACTACCACTGGTATCGCAACCACTTTTACCGTTACCGTCACAACACACCCACACCACAGACTGCAACACAAACACCACTACAACCATCACCAAGTCGCCCTTCTCCAATTACTACTACTACTACTACTACCACTACTACTACCACTACTACTACTACTACCAATACTACTACATCATGGTCAAACAAGGTACTTATAGACACTACTATCGACTACAACAGCAATGCCATTAAGATCATCAACATCATTATCATCTGCATCACAGACGCGTAGAGCTTTCTAAGGTGCAGAATTGCTAGAAACAACAGCCAAATCTTGCCCACATCGCACCTTGTTATGAAATCAGCAGAAATAATAAAGAAAATAAAGTTGATGTACTCCAAGATATAAAACATCAGAGAAAATGACGGGAGGGTCACGACTGGAAAAAAACTTTGTTATGTATCTTTTCCTGTTATGAATCTGCTCCTGTTAAGAATCTTTTGTTATGAATCTTTTCCAGTTTAACCCCAACGCGAAACCAGAGCAATCCAGACCTCCATAAAAAAGAAAGGGCAAGTCCATAAATAAAAATGCATTAATAATAATAACAGCAATAATAATGATAATAACAACAACAACAACAACAACCACAATAATAATAATAATAATAATAATAATAATAATAATAATAATAATAACAATAATAATAATAATAATAATAATAATAATAATAATCGTTTGTAGTATAGGCAGAAGGGTTGAAATTTTCGAGTATGGGGCTGGTCAATTACATCCTCCCCGGTACTCAAATTGTACCTATTTTATCGACTCCGAAAAGGATGAGGGGGAAAATTCACCCCCGGTGGAATTTGAACTGACAACGTAAATGACGGATGAAATGCCGCTAAACGTTTTTGTCCGGCGTGCTAACCATTCTGCCAGCTTATCGTCTTAACAACAACAACAACAACAACAACAAAAACTAAAACAACAACAATAATGATGATAATAACAATAACAACAATGATAATAATAATAATAATAATAATAATAATAATAATAATAATAATGGTAACACGTATTTTTCTGCTGTCGGTGCATCTGTTGTACTGACGACTGCTGCTGTTGTTGCTACTACTGATGCTGCCTCCATTCGTTGGCCTTCTGTAGACTTGTACTGCTGCTGCTGCTACTGCTTCTTCTGCTGGTGATGCTGCTGTGTCTGTCTGTGCACTGGACCGCATCCAGCTGACTAACAAACTAATGGAACAACACTCGCTTGCAGGATGATGACAATTCTGTGACAATCGACAACGGTGCACCGTGTGTGGGATATATAGCGAAAAAAAAAAAAAAAAAAAGAAACGAAAAAAAAAAAGAATTTACATATAAATATATGCACACACACACACATACATAAATTCAAACAGACACACACACACACACACATACACACACACACACACACGCAAACACACACGTGGACAGACAGACACACACACACACAAATACATACAAACACATGCACACATAAATCTACACACCTGCATGATTTTTTGTTTTGTTTATGAAAAATGTAATGGCTTTTAGAACTTAAGTTGCTTCCCCGCAGACCAATACATTGAAAATCACATCTATTATTATTATTATTATTATTATTATTATTATTATTATTATTATTATTTTGACAACATCATCATCATCTTTAGCAAGTTCCTCGTATGTATTTCCATGTGTCTCAGTGAGCGCATGTGCGTATATGTGTGTAAAGCGTTTCTTGGTTTATCAGATAAGAAGGACGTTATAAAGCTACTTGTATCGACCCCTTTCCGGGGGTGGGTTAACGCATGCCAATCGCCTCCCCGCAAAATTTCTGTTAAATATCTGTTTGTTTTGTTAAGCTTACACAAAATTAATTACACTAACTGATCATTCCACCTGTACCGGCAAATTGCATATGTGACTCTCCGTTGATTATTTATTACATTGCTTTGTTTACTTAATTACTTTTCCCGTTATCTTTGATTTTGCAATTCACAATTCTTATTATTATTATTGTAATTGCTGCTGCTGTTTGAGGTTGCTGTTTCTGTTTGTGTTTTAATTGTTACTTTTGCTGTCATTAGTCAGTTAACCGCTGTTCAGTCGGAGATCTAACTTTAACGGAACTTTCTGCCTTGTTCATATTAACATTATATACTTCAGTTCCATTCTTCACTAAATTATTTTTGCACAATCTTACCCATTTTGTAAGAGAGAGAGAGCGAGAGAGAGAGAGAGTGTGTGAGGGACAAGGAAGAATGAAGGGAAAATATATATATATATATATATAAATACATTTAAAACAGCACTATAAAACCACTTGTTCGAGCGATATGTTTTGACAATATATAAATCTGCATTGCATTATACATACATAGATAAACACACACACGCACACACGCATACATACATATCCCGCTGTACATTTCTACATACAGACAGGCACTCCCCAAAACATACACACTCACAGACACACAGACACACAGTTGTATTCACGCGCGCATATACATATCTTTATCACACACGCAGACACAGGTTGGCATAGAAACAAAAATACACACACACACACACACATACACACACACATACACACACACACACACACACACACACGCACACCTGTCTTTACTGCGTTTACGGAGCCGGAAAATGTTACGAAACATGTGTTTCTCTACCTTTTATTAAAATTATTTAATCCTTGTCATTTCGTAAGGATTATGGGAAAATGCAAGCGCAATTAAAGTGATTTGTGGTGTTTCACATACGTTAATCGTACCAGGATTATTTCATTATTTGAGTGTGGTAGGTTTAACGTACACATTCTTACGATTTATCGAAATAAAGATACCATATATCATACAGAAAAAAGTACGCCTTAACATACAAGGCATACATACATACGCACATACTTACACACATAAATACATACATACATACATACATACACACGTATATACAGTATATATATATATATATATATATATATATATAGTTAATTGAACATTAAAACTTATATTCTTAAAAGAGTCCTGTCTACGTTGTTAGAGTGCGTGTCTGTGCGTATATATATACATATATATATATATATGTGTGTGTGTGTGTGTGTGTGTGTGGAACAAGTCGCTTTCATGTTCATCAAGTATAAAGAAAGTTTTATAATACATAATAGTTTAATGGGTAAAGAAGCTGGTTTACAATACTGACAAGGAAAATGATAAAAACACATCACGTTATTAAGAACAGCAATGATATTGGTAGCTGCAACAACAGCAACGTCAACAACAATATATACAAAGAATAGAAGTGAATGATACATTCATAAAACACCACAAAATCAAAATTACAATAGCAACAACACCAACCGGAAAACACACCGCCCTCTCTCGAAAGAATAATAACAATCAAGCTAAAGTTTTCCTGCCTAAAATCACAATCTCTATGTTGTGTTGAGCCCTGTGTGGCTAATAAAAGAAATGTAATTAATTGAGAACAGCAGATATAATATTAAACATAGCAACAACATCAACAACAACAATAATAACATTGTCAATTGTAAAATAATCTGTGAGTGTAATATTTACCGCCTAGCTACACAAATATTACCTATACAAAAGCGATACAAATTTTTTTTCTTCTTTAACGTTGGATGAACATAACTGATGACAAAACGTTCTGGATACAACTTGGAGGGTTTTTTTCGTTATTTTCTTTGAAAAGAGGCCTAAACTGGTGAGTTGTGTAACTTTTAATTTTATATTATGATATATTTTATTTATTTGTCGTTGTTATGTTGTTCATCTTCTGTATATTATGGAAAAGAGATGAACAATTTTTGTGTGAAATACCATCTATATGTGATTTTGACATTTATACGTGTATATGTAAACGCACATGTATATATATATATTTAGCTGCAAACATATGCATATCATATATATATATACATATATATATATATATATATATATATACACATACGTAAATACACACATACATACGCACACATGTCACATCAATCAACCAATCTATCTATCTATTATCTATCTGTCTATCTATCTATCTGTCTATCTATCTATCTATCTATCTATCTATCTATCTATCTATCTATCTATCTATCTATCTATTTATCTGTCTGTCTATCAGCCTATATCTCTGTGTATATGTGTATGTAAGCATATATGTACATATTTATATATGTATGTTTATGTATATGCATATAGATATATAAATATATATGTCAATGTATATATATGCATGTTTATATGTTCTCTACAATCTATACACACACACACACGCACACACACACACACACAC